>NC_068303.1:37882219-37997219 GCF_025860055.1 Xyrauchen texanus
TATTATATAGGGGAGATGAGGGCTAGTTGTCAGACAGGGAAGATGTCTCAAGGGCTATATCCCATTATCAATAGGAGTTGGAGTCAAAAGTCCAAATGCGCAAATATGTTTTCTCTTGCAGTGGTTTGGTATGTTGGTATCAAATACCTTGTTCATAACTCTCTTAAATTATTATTATATTTTTTGTGAATTTTTGTATTTTTTTTTTTTACCTCCAACGTAAATTTTCACTATCATTTTGTTTTTTTTAATTTACATTTTTTATTGATTCAAAAATACACAACAGAGAAAAACACATACACATCTAATCAACATTTAACATTTAACCCCCACTAATATCACCCCCAACGAACACCCCTGTGGTCACATATCATAATACACACACACACACACACACACACACACACACACACACACACACACACACACACACACACACACAAAATAAATAAAATATAATAAACATACATAATTCAACTAAACTTCTCTCTCCACATCCCCTCCCTGAGAGTACCCCAAAAACATCAAATAACAGCCCCACTTCCCAACAAACAAGTCCCCAAACCCCAGCCTTCTACTTGCCACCTCCTCAAAATCTGTCACCCTCCCCATCTATGCACACCACTCCGGAAATGAAGGCGATCCACTTCATCCTCTTAAAATAATTTGTCTGCCAATCATGAAACTGGTCAGATCCTAATTTTTTGTGTGTTTATCCCCCAAATTTATGACCGCCCCATCACCATCAAGTCTGGGGCAAAGTAAAATTTGAGTGCCCAAAATGTAATGCAACTCTGAACCTTCAACCAAAATTCTTGGATCTTAACACACCCCCAAAAGGCATGAGTTGTGTCTCCAACTTCTGATTGGCAACACAGCAATTGGGTGTGTCTTTAAAACCAAGCCTATACAATCTAGAGGGGGTCCAATAGAATCTATGTAAAATCTTGAATTGAATCTCTAGATGCAGACTAAGTTTTTTAGAATCTTAGCCCACATTCCCTCCTCCAATACCAAGTTTAAATCTTTCTCCCATAATTTCTTAATAGAAGTTAAAACTCCAACCCCCAGACTCTGAATTAGCAGGGAGTAATACACTGATGCAGTAAATACCTCTCCCAGAGTATCTGCCACTTTAGGGGTGTGTGCTACTCCCAAAAACAATACAGAGCAGGTGGCGCAGCTGTTAATACCTATAGATCTGAGATCTGGGAATCCCAATATGTTGAACCAAATTTTCAAAAGATCTCAACACTCCACTCTCATATGGGTCACAGTAACCCCCCGAATGCATAATTGTAAAACAAAATCTTGGGGACGCCAAGCCCACCTATAACAATCGGCCTATGTAACTTATTAAAATGTAATTTAGGATGCCTACCATTCCAAAAGAAGGACTTCGCTATGCTATCAAATTGCTTGAAATAGAGGGGGATATCTACAGGAAGAGATTGTAACAGGTAGTTACATTTTGGAATACAATTAATTTTAATAACATTAACCTTCCCAATCATATGTACAATTAATGAAGCCCACTTGCCCACATTGCTCAAACCTTTTTTTAAGGGGTCAAAATTAACTCCAAATAAATCAGACAAATTTGCTGAGAATAATATGCCCAAATATTTAATGCTCTGTTTGGGCCAATGGAAGGCACCTAGCTGGAAAGCAGTTACCGGGCAGCACGCTGTCAGAGACAAATCTTTGGATTTAGAACATTTGACTCTGTTCCTAAGAACTTGGAAAAGGAATGAATAATTCTATGGAGGCAAGGCATGATCAATAATAAAATATCATCTGCGTAAAGCAAAAGCTTATGCGCCACACCTTCCTCCACCACCCCTGGAAAATCATCTTCCCTTCTTATCATGGCTGCTAATGGTTCCAGTGCAAGACAGAACATTAAAGGGAAGAGGGCGACCCTGCCGGGTGCCCCTATCCAGAATCAAATAATCTGAAATTAATCCATTTGTTTGTACCACCGCTAATGGGTGTCTATAAAGTAACTTAATCCAACCAATAAAACTATTCCTGAACCTGTATATTTCCAAAATCTTAAAGATAATACCATTCTACCATATCAAATGCCTTTTTGGTGTCAAGTTGAGAGCTGTGGCCCCGAATTAACCCCACCTTACCTATATGTATAAGAGATGTCATAACTTAATTGGTTAGCCAGAAATTTTGACCATATTTTTTTAACATCTAGCTGGATCAGGGAAAGTGGACTGTAACACTTACACTTGCTTGGATCTTTGTCCTTTTAAGAATCAGACTGATCCGGGCTTGTCATTGTTGGTGGAAGCTTTCCATTCTATAATGATTCTGTATAAACGTCTAACAAAAGTAAAGGCAGTTCTGTAGCATAAGATCTAAAAATCTCAGCGGCAAAGCCATGGCCTTAATTACCTTGCTAAGCTGCTCCCAAAGTTATCTCAGAATCAAGATAATATTTTTGCTCATTCGTAATTTTAGGGAGTTCTAATGATTCCACAAAGTTTCTAATGTCTTCATCAGTAGACGAAGATGTGGAACTATAGAGATCAAGATCAAATTCTTAAGCATTATTAATATCAATGGCTGAGGTAAATATTTCATTACCAGCAGATTTCACTGAGGGATTGGTAGAAAAAGACACTCTCTGCTTTATATATCTAGCCTAAAGTTCCCTGCTTTGTCCACCGACTCAAAATATGACTCTCTTGCCCTGAATAGCCAAAACTTCACCTTCCGCGACAAAATATTATTATATCTGTATTTCAATCGGATAAATTCTCTGAGGCCATCAGATATAATTTGGAGCTTCAGCTCTGCCTCTGTACTTTTAATATTCCCTACCAACTCCACGTTCTCATGCTTTGGATTTTTTGGTGAATGAGGCATACTGTATGATCCCCCTAAGAACCACCTTGAGTGCCTCCCAAGCCATGCCCACAGAGGATAATGAGGACCAGTTGGTCTTTATATAGACATTATTTTCAGCCTTTAGCATTTGTTGGAATTCAGGATTTTGTAAAAGGGATACATTAAAGCACCAACTATATGACTTCTTTTTCTAATTATGTGGGAACACCTCTAAACTCACCATCAGCATCAGATGAAATGAGGGACTTGGATAAAAATAAAAAATCTATCTAGAATAAATCTTATGGACTGATGAAAAAAATGTATAGTCCCTACCAGATGGGAGACCAAAAGTATCCCAATATCTGTAAGACCAAGATGTTGCTTTAGGGGGCTTACACTTTTGCTTCACTATGATCAAGCACTGAGTCCATCAATAGATTAAAGTCTTCCCCCAGAACCATACAAACAGAAAAAAGAAAAATGTGCGCATTAATATCCTAAACAGTCCATGTACACGAGAGCCCCGCAACAACTTTGCCATCAGATTGCTCAAGTCCGGTACTTCTATACAAATTTTGTGAGACAGAATTACACAACAGAAAATAATCTAAAAAACAGGTGTAGAATGTGTCGATTCATCCACATAACTGTTCCAAAGGTGTGTTCCTCCACAAAACAAAATCCAGCCGCTAGGCGGAACCAGCACAAAAAGAAACTAAGGTGACAGTCGGACAGTCAAGTGAATGTTCAGAGTCAGGCTCACGTGGCTGTTACATGAGTGGAATAGATGCTTTAATCCCTCCAATATTTTCCAAGAAATGTTACACAGAACAAACTCCAACCAATAGGAGGTATAAGCACAAAGAACGTACAGATTCATCCACAAACTGTCCCGAAGGAGTGTTATTCTACAAAACAAACTCCAGGAACCAGCACAAAAAGAAACTAAGGTGACGCTCTGTTTCCTCGGACAGTCAAGTGAATGTTCAGTGAGTCATGCCCACTTAACTGCATAGAGAGCATCGCACACTGACTTACTAATTCAATTGACTTCATGAAGGACATCGCTTGCTGTGAGCATGTAAATATTTTGCGGCCATCTATTCTCAATTTGGCTGGGAACATCAGTGATCAGCGATCATAATGAACTTGATGGAATATAGCATGGTAGAAGGTTACTTAAGTAACCTTCTACCATGCTACTTCAAAGCTTTGTACGTAGTTAACAGAATTTTTTAATTAATACAAAATGTACCGGTAGCCAATGTAACAACGATAAAATGGGCCTAATATGATCATATTTCTTGGTTCTCGTTAGCACTCTGGCTGCTGCATTTTTAACCAATTGAAGTTTATTTATTGATCTTGCTGGACATCCTCCCAGTAATGCATTACAATAATCTAGTCTTGAGGTCATAAACGCATTAATTAGTTTTTCGGCATAAGCAACAGAGAGCATATGTCGTAATTTAGTAATATTTCTTAGGTGGAAGAATGCGGTTCTACAAACATTGGTAATTTTATTTTCAAAGGACAGATTGGTATCAAATATAACACCCAAGTTCTTTGCTGTTGAAGATGATGTAACAGTACATCCATCGAGAGTCAAATTATATTTTAGCGGCTTGTTTATAGAGGTTTTTGTTCCAATAATTATTACCTCTGTTTTGTCAGAATTTAGTTTAAGGAAATTTCTGGCCATCCAATCTTTTATTTCATTGATGATATACTGCTAATTTGGAGAATTGTGAAATCTCATCAGGTTTTGAAGAAATGTAAAGTTGGGTATCGTCTGCATAACTGGAAACTTATTCCATGATTCCTGATAATATTTCCCAGGGGAAGCATATACAAGTAGAAAAGAAGAGGCCCTAAATCTGATCCCTGTGGCACTCCATACTTTTGTTTGGTTTGACAATTCCTCATTTACATGGACAAAGTGGTAGCGGTCCGCTAAATAGGACCTAAACCATGCTAATGCATCTCCACAAATGCCAACATAATTCTCTAACCTATTCAAGAGAATGTCATGATCTATCGTGTCGAATGCAGCACTAAGATCTAAAAGCACTAGAACTGAAATGCAGCCTCAATCAGATGATAAAAGCAAGTCATTTGTAACTCTAAGTGCAGTCTCTGTACTGTTATGAATACTTTTTCTAGTATTCTAGTATATACTATTTCTTTGATACTTTTTGTAGTATTTTCAACATAAAGGGAGATTTGAAATTGGTCTAATTAGCCAGCTCTCCAGGACTAAGTTGGCTTCATAATAAGCAGTTAGATAACTGCCATTTTAAAGTTTATTGGGACATGTCCTAAGGATAGCGAGAAGTTAAAAATATTAAGAAGAGGTTCTAAGATTGCAGGAAAATACCTCCTTTTAAAGGGTTAGTTCACCCAAAAATGAAAATTATCCCATAATTTACTCACACTGAAGCCATCCTAGGTGTATATGACTTTCTTCTTTCAGCCAAACACAATCAAAGTTATATTTAAAAATACCCTGGCTCTTCCAAGCTTTGTAATGGAAGTGAATGGTTCCTTAGATTTTGAAGCCCAAAAAAGTGCATCCATCCATCAAAAAAGTAATCCATAAGCCTCCAGGGGGTTAATAAAGGCCATCTGAAGCGAAGCATTTTTGTAAGGGCAATATCCATATTTACAACCTTATAAACTATAATCACTGGCTTCCGATAACGACCGTCTGCTTGTTCACAAGAGAGTCGAGTTCCGGCATATGACGTTGGCGTAGTGAAAACTCCGGTGAGAAGTGACAAACGCAGAAGCGCAGAGGATAGAGCAAATCAAAACACCAGTCACGAATTAGAAGACAACAACGTGGATTTTTAAAGAATATTGTCAGAGGATTTTGCTATAAATGAAGAGGGTTTTTTTTGCCCAGTCCTATTTGATTGAACTGGAGTACACCAAGCAGGAACTCCGGAAGATGGAGGAGGCTGCAGCAGCGGCACAAACAAAAGAATCTGGTAGACGGAGAGTACGGGAGACGTGGTGGTGCTCATGCAGGAAATGCGAGGTAATGCCAACAGAGGCTGAGAGTGGTTTGCTGCCATGAATGGATGATTGGAATAACTGGATAGATGCATGAACACCATTTTAAGATACATATCTTTAATACAAATCTACAGTATAGCTAAAACTACTCGCTACTTTTCGCCGGTTTCCTTTGGTAAACAACGCGTGCTTCCTTGTCAATCACTTCTCATCGGTAGCGATGGGTCTTTCGCGAACATGTCGGCTCTAAGAGCCAGCTCTTGTAGGTGAACGTTTGGAGCCGGCTTGCATATCAGAAGACCCGAATCTATTTATAAAAATATAAAAGAAATTAAGATATGAATAATCAAAAGGTTTAAATGAATAGAATTAACAAATTCAAAGAATGAAAAAAGAAATAAAATAATATAGGCCTAAATGCTCAAGTGCACACATTCGTTCTGACTAACGGCCTCACCTGTTGTTCCTGTCAATCAGACACGGAATGTGTCAACCAATGAACCAAAGATGCGTGAGGGAGGGCGAAGCCCACTTACTCAAACACAGTCACACACTTGGCAGCCGAGGAGAGAGAGGAAGGACAGCTGTGAAAACAACAGCTGGAAAGTGGAAAATGAGTCTGAAGCACAGTAGCATTTGTTTGTATTTTAACAATGTAGACCATGTTGGAGCACAGTGTAGAATTTGCCAAAACAAAACTTCCGAGCCAGGCAATGCTCCAAGCAAAAGGACAAATATCCAAGCGAATGTAAGAGTTAGTCAAATTTCCCTGATCCAGCTAGACGTAAATATATTGTAAATTGTTTGCTAACTGATTAAGTTATGACATCTCTTATACATATAGATCAGGTGGGGTTTATTCGGTGTTGCAACTTTTCTGAAAACATTAGGCGTTTCATTAATGTCACGTGGGCAGTGGCGAATGAGCAGACTCTGGTTGCCATCTCGCTTGACAGCGAAAAGACATTTGATATGGTAGAATGGGATTATTTTGTACGATTTTGGGAATGTACGGGTTCGGAAATACTTTTACTGGGTGGATTAAGTTACTTTTATAGACACCCGGTAACGGCGGTACAAACAAATGGATTAATTTCAGATTATTTTACGCTGGATAGGGGCACCCTGTAGGGTTTTACCTCTTTCGCCATTATTGTTCTGTCTTGCCCTGGAGCCATTAGCAGCGGCGATAAGAAGAGAAGATGATTTTCCAGGGATGGTGGCGGGAAGTATGGCGCATAAGCTTTTTCTTTACACTGATGATATATTATTATTCGTCTCTGACCCCACTAGATCTGTGCCTTGCCTCCACAGAATTATTTAGTTTTCTAAGTTCTCAGAGGATTGGTCTAAATCCAAAGCTTTGGCTCTGACAGTGTAACAGCTTTTCAGCTGGGCCAAACAGGGCATAAATATTTGGGTGTTTTCTCTGAAAATTAGTTGGTTAGTTTTTACCCTTTTGTGTGTGTGTGTGGGGGGTGATTTTTCACCCAATTTGGAATGCCCAATGCGCTTTTACGTCCTCGTGGTCATGACCTCTGCATCCGAGACAGTCAAACCCACGCATCTTATCACGTGACTTGTTGAGCGCATTGCCACTGAGACATAACGCGTGTGGAGGCTTCACACCACCCACCGCGGCATGCACACTAAACTCACCACGTGCCCCACCAAGAATGAACCACATTATAGCAACCACGAGGAGTTTACCCCATGTGACTCTACTGTCCCTAACAACCGGGCCAATTTGGTTGCTTAGGAGATCTGGCTGGAGTCACTCAGCAGGCCCTGGGATTCGAACCAGTCAACTCCAGGAGGGGTAGCCAGCATCTTGACCACTGAGCTTAAGGTTATTTTTAATTCAAATGAATTGTATTAAAAAAATGTAACTACCTGCTACAATCTCTCCCTATAGATGTCTACCTCTCTTATTTCAAGCAATTTGATAGCATAGCGAAGTCCTTCATTTGGAATGGTAAATGTCCCAGATTACATTTCAGTAAATTACATGGGCCAATTGATAAAGGTGGGCTAGGCCTACCCAAGATTTTTTTTATACATTCGGTCTCAGACATTTGGCTCATTGGTCACTCCCACCTGAGCGAGCTCCTCCCTGGTTTTGTATTGAACAGGAAGTTATTGCCCCTATTTCGCCATTACAAAGCCTTTCTATCAAACTAACCGGAGAGAAGTCAAGCTGTTGGAACGCAATCCCCCTGCACACGGTGGTGACATCACTCTGCTTACATTTAATATATTATTTACTGTCTATAAATGTAATTAATGTTAACAAATTATACATCTTTCCAAAGGTCTAAGGGTGTGTGTATGTATGTATGTATGTATGTGTGTATATACACTCACCTAAAGGATTATTAGGAACACCATACTAATACTGTGTTTGACCCCCTTTCGCCTTCAGAACTGCCTTAATTCTATGTGGCATTGATTCAACAAGGTGCTGAAAGCATTCTTTAGAAATGTTGGCCCATATTGATAGGATAGCATCTTGCAGTTGATGAAGATTTGTGGGATGCACATCCAGGGCACAAAGCTCCCGTTCCACCACATCCCAAAGAT
Source organism: Xyrauchen texanus (assembly GCF_025860055.1). Lineage (NCBI taxonomy): Eukaryota > Metazoa > Chordata > Actinopteri > Cypriniformes > Catostomidae > Xyrauchen > Xyrauchen texanus. Next base: position 37,890,665 of record NC_068303.1, read on the forward strand.
GCTCTATTGGGTTGAGATCTGGTGACTGTGGGGGCCATTTTAGTACAGTGAACTCATTGTCATGTTCAAGAAACCAATTTGAAATGATTCGAGCTTTGTGACATGGTGCATTATCCTGCTGGAAGTAGCCATCAGAGGATGGGTACATGGTGGCCATAAAGGGATGGACATGGTCAGAAACAATGCTCAGGTAGGCCGTGGCATTTAAACGATGCCCAATTGGCACTAAGGGGCCTAAAGCGTGCCAAGAAAACATCCCCCACACCATTACACCACCACCACCAGCCTGCACAGTGGTAACAAGGCATGATGGATCCATGTTCTCATTCTGTTTACGCCAAATTCTGACTCTACCATCTGAATGTCTCAACAGAAATCGAGACTCATCAGACCAGGCAACATTTTTCCAGTCTTCAACTGTCCAATTTTGGTGAGCTCTTGCAAATTGTAGCCTCTTTTTCCTATTTGTAGTGGAGATGAGTGGTACCCGGTGGGGTCTTCTGCTGTTGTAGCCCATCCGCCTCAAGGTTGTGCGTGTTGTGGCTTCACAAATGCTTTGCTGCATACCTCGGTTGTAACGAGTGGTTATTTCAGGCAAAGTTGCTCTTCTGTCAGCTTGAATCAGTTGGCCCATTCTCCTCTGACCTCTAGCATCAACAAGGCATTTTCGCCAACAGGACTGCCGCATACTGGATGTTTTTCCCTTTTCACACCATTCTTTGTAAACCCTAGAAATGGTTGTGCGTGAAAATCCCAGTAACTGAGCAGATTGTGAAATACTCAGACCGGCCCGTCTGGAACCAACAACCATGCCACGCTCAAAATTGCTTAAATCACCTTTCTTTCCCATTCTGACATTCATTTTGGAGTTCAGGAGATTGTCTTGACCAGGACCACACCCCTAAATGCATTGAAGCAACTGCCATGTGATTGGTTGATTAGATAATTGCATTAATGAGAAATTGAACAGGTGTTCCTAATAATCCTTTAGGTGAGTGTGTGTGTGTGTGTGTGTGTGTGTGTGTATATATATATATATATATATATATATATATATAAACAGTAATTTTTAAATCGTACTTTGATATACAAGCCCACTGGAAATTGATATCCATCAGGTGCTTCCAGTGTAAACAGTCCATTGACAATAATGGGCGCTTTTGTCACAACATGCCATTTCGCTGCACATACTGACTGGATACCAAGGTGATATTGAAAAGAAAGTAAACTAAAGTACATTTTTATATTTTCTCACACAGAAGACTCTTAACCCAGTTGTTTTTGTGATGCTATGATGTATTGCTATGGCATTTGTATTGCAAGGGTTTGTATTCTATTTTCCAGCTACACTCATCTTTATCATATTTTTCTCTGTCCCACAGGAGGTAAAATTCCTACCCAGAAGCCGGTCCTCGCTCGTCTATAAAAAAAACAATTCTCTGGTCTCTGGAGGGCCAAGCCAAACTAAATGCCTTCATTAACAAAATGCCAAATTAACAAGGCTTTGCAGCCTACTAAGGATACCTGTCATCGAGCTGCAAAGGGATGTTACGGGCTTGCCATCTGGGACTCCCAGATGGGGAGCCGGGTCTCCCACCATGCTAGAAGCTCACTTTTTTAATCTCTCTCTTCAAACTTGACAGCATGTTGCCATGTCTGTGATCAGTCTCCAAGCTTTGTGTTCATCAGTCAGTGAATTTACTTAAAATTTTACTTTTAAACTGGTCTGATGTTGCCAAGTTTATGACCTTTTTCTTTCCTATTTTGGTAATTTTTGGGTGTTTATTTTCTGTGTTAGCACAAACAAGTCTTTGATCTAAAATGCTGTTTCTGTTTGTTCCCATGAATTTGTGTTGGGTCTGTTTATCGATTTGTGTGGGGATCTAATTTTGCCTTGCCTTATTTGAATTATTCTCATTTTGCACACCATTTTTCAGTATATTTGCACAGTAGATATGGCCGTCTGTTGCAATTTTTGTGATCTGGGTTTTTAGGGAACATGTTACAAAATGTCTATATAAAAATAAAAAGTGTTAATATAACTATTCTGATAAGCCAGATATTCCATTGTCAACACTGCCATTCAACGTTGACATGCCTCTCACAAACTAAAGAGCTTTTTTTTTCTTTTTTTTTTTTTCTAATGCAAAATAACAATGAATAAAGCAACAGGTTTTATTTTATAAATGGCACATTATTTGGATATTGTACAAACATGTACTTGACTTTAGGGTTGGTGTTAACTTACTGAAACTGTTTATAGGTCTCATCACCTTTTTTGATGTTATAATAAACCAGACTTTCAGATATTATTCTTTCAATTTAATCTTTCAATTAATTGAAATGGTGTCAATGCAGGTTTTGAATTTCAAAAATGAACAAAATGTAGCTTTTAACAAGTTTTTCTTGTCAGTTTAGTTGGGAGAGTGCCTTCATACACAACCTATTTGAAACCTCTCTATAATAATGCCAATATTTAAATATTGGCTATGGTGTTTGAGCCCCGCCTGTTTTGGCGCGAAACTGACCACTATAAAAACCTTTGCTTCAAGACAGCGATCATCTCGTCTTGAAGCCCTCTACCCTTCGCCATCAATACACTCAAGTCAGCGGACGGAATCTTCACGACAGCGAGAAGACTCCGCCCCCCCTGCAGTGCTCCGGCAAACGTCTCTCCGCCTCGCTGTTTGACGCTTCGCTGGTGAAAGGACCTCAGCAACCTGATTCTCCACAGCATGTTGACAGGTGTATAGTGTCCTTTTAAAAAGCAGTTGTATTTGTGTGATATAAATGTATCATAATATTTAAAAGAGTCACTTAAGCGTTCACGTCTTTTTCAAGATGTCGTTCTGTAAGTTTTCCTTGTGCGAGAGACAAGCATGAGAGCTGCATTTTCTGTCTGGGCTGCATCCACGCAGAGTCTGCTCTTATAGAGACAGACTTTCCTCACTGTGACTCAAGTCGCTTTGCTCAAGATTCCGGCCTCTGAAGGAGCGTGCGGTCTCGTTTGGCGGATCTGATGCTGGGGATGAAAACGATGTCATGTCTCTCGCCGCATCAGGCAAATGGTCAGTGGATGATTCTGCTGCCCCTCCCCCCAGCGTGGGTGAGGAACGTGCACACACCACTGACAGGGATATGCTCTGGGTCCTTACAAGGGCTTCACATTGACTGGTCTTCCCCAGAGGAACCTGAACAACAGTCTTGCCTCTGAATGGTTCCAGCGGTCCGGACGCGGTCAAACGGCAGCATCCCGCACAATTCTTCCCCGAAGTTCAAAACTAACTATTCAAATACTGGCGCACGACCTTATGGCGCACTTGCACAGTGACGCCATCATCTTTAATGTGGATCACTGGAAAGAAAACAGTTATGCCTAATTATCCCCTGTGGATGAGGCATACCTCTAGCGAGTAACATGTACATCCTTGCAAACCGCGTCGACAAACGTCTGCACTGGCGGGAAAAGCTTATTCAGCAGCAGAACAAGCTGGATCAGCTCTCCACACAGTGGCGGTGCTCCAGGGCAGAAATGAGTGATAATGAAAAAGCCACTCTTTTGGATGCTCCAGTGTCTCCAGCCGGCCTTTTTGGCAGCTCTATGAATAAGTTGCTGAGTGTTATGTCACTATTTCAGCAGCAGTCACAAGCTACAAGACACTTTATACCCAAATGGAGTATATCACAGCCGGTTCGCCCTTGCTCTGTTTCGTGCCAGGGTCAGACTAAACGGCAGCAAAAGCGCTCCCGACGGGCACGGCCCTTTGAAGCGGAAAGTAGAGCCTGCGATTCCCTTTTGGTCTGTTCCAAAAAAGGCTCTATTGGAGAGACACAAAACACAGTTCCCCATCTCCTCACTGTTGTTTGTCGGGAAAGGAATATTGTTGTTCACAATATGGTTCAAAATTTGTACTCAAATGCAATAAAAAAATGCATTAGGTGCAAAAAAGAATACAGCATTCTTTGCAAATGCTTGAGATGCTCACTCATTCTCAATAAAGAGCCCCTTTTTCCTCTTCAAAGCACACACATTATGCGCAACCGCTTTCCTATAGTGAGCGTCACATATCATACAGTGAGCAAACCAAATTGCCCTCTGTCCCATTACGTGGATGCATGGCGAGCCCTAACGGGTATTTCAGATTAGATGCAAAAACGATCGAACATGGTTGTACGGTCCAATTTTACACACCGGTCACCCCGTTTCAACGGCATTCTGTCTTCCATGGTTTCGTACGATGACACGCCAGTGTTACGATCTGAAATACACAGTCTCATCGTGAAAAATGCGATGGAGATTGTGCCAAATTGTCAAGCACAAAAATGGTTTTACATGCGTTTTTCTTTCTTGTTCCAAAGAAAGACTGCGGGCTTCGGCCAATCCTGGATCTGAGACATTTAAATCGCGCACTTATAAAGTGCCTATTCAAAATTATTACTCAGAAATGGAATCTTATCGCATGTGCGCCCACAAGATTGGTTTGCATTGACAGATCTGAAGGATGCGTACTTTCATATCCAAATTGTACTACCATCACAGGATGTTTTTGAGATTTGCGTTCAAGATAACAGCTTACCAATTCCAAGTCCTGCCCTTCTAACTCTCAGATTGAGTGGCGTACGCATTTTGAACTACCTCGACAATTGGCTGTTACTGCCGCAATCAGAGGCTTTGTTATGCCAGCACAGTCTTACTGCTTCAGTCATTTTACAGTGTCTGTCTCAGTTCAATGGAAGTTGGGAGAACATTTCCACTGAAACTTGTTTCAGAAAGCATTGGGATTTGTTTCCATTAGGTCTCTTACACATGAGACCTCTTCAATGCTGGCTGAAGCGCTGCATGCTTGGCGCCAAGGACGAATGCGCATCACTATATCCCGCCGCTTTATAGCAGCTTAGTACCATGGACAGCTTCTGTATTTTACCAGTGAGGTGTCGCGCTGGGGCAAGTTGTCACGCAGCACCTAAAGGTCCCAAGTTGTCAGGCAGAAAGTGGTGACCATGGATGCTCCCAACACAGGTTGGGGGGCGGTGTGCGATGATGCCTAACTTTTGGCACCTGGTAAGGTGCGAGGAGGGTGTGGCACATCAACCGCTTAGAGCTATCGGCTGTAATTCTAGCCTTGAAGGCTTTCAGTCAGAAATAGTGAGCTGTCATGTCCTGATTTGCTCAGTCAACATCACAGTTGTGGCATATATATAAACAGCCAAGGTGGAATTAATTCACCACTACTGCCGAGAATGACGCGTCACCACCTCCTATGGAGCGAGCATCATCTCTCCCTGAGAGTGACGTATGTCCCAGGCCACCTGAATTACAGCGCGGGGCCTACTGTCACGCTATGGGGTGATACCAGGCGAATGGAGACTTCATCCTCAAACTATACTGAGGATTTGGGAAATATTCGCCAAAGCAGAAATCAATCTATTTGCCTCAGTGGAGAATGCCCAATGTCCCCTCTGTTATTCGAAGTCCCAAGCCCCGCTGGAAAGGGACGCAATGGCACACAAATGCGTGGCGATACCAAAAAATATGCATTTCCTCCACTATGCCTGATCCTGTCCGTCATATGCAAAGTCTGAAAGGACAAGGAAACGGTTCTATTAGTTGCACCGAAATAGCCAGCAAGCTATGTTTCCGGAAGTGATGGAGATGCTGTTCAGTTCTCCATGGGAAATACCACTGAGGAGGGATCTCCTCTCTCAGGCTCAAGGCGCAATCTGGCAGCCCAAGCTGTGGCCGCATGTGTGGCCCCTGAATAGAGTGCACTAAACACACCAGAACTGACACATTCTGTCAAGAACACCATTTTACATGCCAGAGCACCGTCCACAAGACGCCTCTACACACTAAAATGGAAGGTGTTCGCTGATTGGTGTCTCGCACAGCAAGGACCCAGTAAACCACCCCATACATGAAATTCAAATATTTCTTCAAGAGCGATTAGACGCAGGACTCACCCCGAATTGTCTGTAGACCTCCGAAACAGAATTGTATCGAGGCACTGGGGAAGGGTACAGAAAAATTTCTGCAGCATTGAAGGTCCTAATGAGCACAGTGGACTCCATAAATAAATGGAAGAAGTTTGGAAGCACCAGGACTCTTCCTAGAAACTGAGCGATCGGGGAGAAGGGCCTTAGTCAGGGAGGTGACCAAGAACCCGATGGTCACTGTGCCAGAGCTCCAGCATTTCTCTGTGGAAAGAGGAGAACCTTCCAGAAGAACAACCATCTCTGCAGCACTCCACCAATCAGGCCTGTATGGTTCAGTGGCCAGACGGAAGCCGCTTCTCAGTAAAAGGCACATGACAGCCTGCCTGGAGGATGCCAAAAGGCACCTGAAGGACTCTGACCATGAGAAACCAAATTCTCTGGTCTGATGAAACAAAGATTGATCTCTATGGCCTGACTGGCAAGCGTTATGTCTGGAAGAAACCAGGCACCGCTCATCACCTGGTCAATACTATCCCTATAGTGAAGCATGGTGGTGGCAGCATCATGCTGTGGGGATGTTTTTCAGCGGCAGGAACTGGGAGACTATAGTCAGGATCGAGGAAAAGATCAATGCAGCAATGTACAGAGACATCCTTGATGAAAACCTGCTCCAGAGCGCTCTGGACCTCAGACTGGGGCGAAGGTTCATCTTCCAACAGGACAACGACCCCAAGCACACAGCCAAGATAACAAAGGTGTGGCTACGGGACAACTCTGTGAATGTCACTGAGTGGCCCAGCCAGAGCCAGACTTGAACCCGATTGAACATCTCATGCTATTATAAGCTATTATGGAAAACTGCGCTCCTTTTAAAAATGTAATGCCTAAAACGAGACCCCAGCCATGGCTAAATGATGGTACTCGCGGGCTCCGGCAAAAGTGGAGGAAAGCAGAGAGAAAATGGAAGAAGGACAGACTCCGTGTCTTATGACATGTTAAAAGACAGCATGATTAAATATCAACAGTCTGTTAAAGTAGCCAAGGCAAAATATTTCTCGAACATCATTCAAAAGAATTCTAATAAGCCTCAAGCATTATTAGCACAATACATATTTTGCTAAATTCTGTTATTAGTACTTTTCCGGATATTACTTCTGAAGCTTTTGAATGCTTCTCAGAGTTTTTTATTGATGAAATTGCTGCTCTTAGAGCTAGCATCTCCTCTCACGACTATAACAAGTCCCCTCGTCTCCCCCACCCTATGCTGCCATTTTTAGTAAGTTTGAACCAGTCTCAATATCCTATTTAGTCGATTTAGTTTCAGATACGAAGCCTGCGCAGTGTTCTTCAGATATTGTTCCTCCTCGCCTTCTCAGCCAGGTTCTAGATGTAGTTGGCTTGAGTTTGTCAACAGTGAATTGCAGTCTGTTTAATGTTTAATGCAATGTTTAATGTTGATATCATTCAGTTTTAAAACTAAACCCAAAACACCTACAGCACAATAGATTACAATAGCCAGGGCATTTACCTTATTCTGATGACGAGTAAATATTGACCAGGCGAGGTTTACATACATATATTAGGCCCTACTATAGTGTAAGGTAATGTGTGATGGTAATATATGTTAAATGTGTAATCCATTCCTCTGGACATTAAACAAAGTTATTTATATAAACATAAGATACACAAATGATCTACTGACATCTGTGTATTATTAACATCAACTTTGAACACTATCTTTTATTAGTTTATCTTATGTACACAAAATACATTCAACTTTAAACTAAAATCCTGTAAGAAATTTTCCAGAGTTCAATGGATCTATTCTTCATTTATTTAGTTTACAGCTAAATGTATTTTGTCTTAATAACTTCTTACCGATTGGTGGCGTCGACGAGCCAACAACGCACGCCTCAAAGTTTTGCATCAAGTTTGCATTTGGACTCGGATGGAGGACACCGACAAGAAGAACCCAGCGAAAATGTGTGCTTGTTTTTATGTAAAATAAAATATAAACATGATAAATTGAAGTAATTTCTCTATCATTAATGTAATACGCATATCGAATGAGCAGTTGTGAAAAGATTAACTGTATTATGGTCATTGAATAATGATTTAAAAAAATATATTAATGCAAAAATAAAATATTGAATTGCCTATTATAAAATTATGTATATATATAAACTATATAAATATTACAGAGATTATCAAATTCACGAAGCCACACACACAGGTTAAATATTCATGACAAATGTCTGCGACAGCTCCCGAGTGTTCTCTGACGCATGGAATTTACGTCAGCGTCTGAAATCGCTCACTCATTTCGTTCACTCACTGCTGAAATATAGTGCACTCACAGCCATTCACTATATAGGAAATAGTGAATGAGTGGGCGATTTCAGACACAGCATATGTATTTATGTGTCACGCGACCTTCACTCAACCCGGAAGGGCTTCTGCAGACCTGGTGAGTCGTGATCAAAACGTTTGTTTTTATTCTTACTAAAATTATGTGGAATGCATTGCTGTGATGAAGGCAATTTTTGCTGCTTTGTTCAGTTGATGAGAAATAGGTCTCCCACGGTCATGGAAAAATGGTCATGTCAGGAAATTTTAAAATAGGGATTTTCGGAAAAGTCTTAGAAATATAGGCATATCCACAACATTGGGCTCGTTTGAGATGCAAACGCCTCGCCTTAAAAGTAGACAATTAGGCGGGTGCAGTCAGGGGAGGAGTGAAACAAGGCTGCCTTCACGTGCTATCGGAATTATTATATTATTTTATTTTATTTTATTTCATTTTATTAAACAACATTAAAAATACAAAATGACAACATATTATATGCCAGTGAGGGAGGAAATGTGGTACCTTTTGAAAAGATTTACTGTCTTCACAGCTTTCTTATTAGAAAAATTGATATCAAATATATATATAAAGTCCATAAGAAAAAGATTAAACAAAGCTTAGTCTTAATAAATTTACACTTTATGTATAAAATATTTATCCAAAAGCAAGACAAGATTGATTCATTAAAAACAGTTGACTATTCTCTCTTATAATATATAAAACCAAAAATTACATTCTCAAATTTCAAAGAAATATGAGGAATCATACAATACAAAATGTTTTTCCAAAGACTTTTAGACTCACAATACCAAAACAAATTCAACAAATCTTCAGTTTTGAGATCACAGAAAGAGCCATTTATATAAAAGTAATCAGAAATAAATCTCAAAAACTTTCATGTAGGGTAGCACAGATGTATCATTCTATAAAACACTTCATTCATTTTGTTATAAATAAAATATTTCTGAGGCAAAGCCCGCACTATCCAGGTCAATGTCATCTAAATGGGACACCTCTATCATTACATAATTGATTAACCAATATAATATTGTTCTTAATCAAATTATCATAAGACAGTGATTTATTTTCATGCAGTATATCTCTGTTGTGCCATTTATATATCGGTGTGGGGAGAATTTATGTTTGTAAATTAAAGTGTAGGTTAGATGACACTGTTTATGGAAAGATGATAGATTAGCTGGAATATTGTCAGGGTTTTAATTGCATAAAAGCGAAAATGTAGACCTCTAAATTTAGAGAAAATGTAATTTTGTTATGAAATTCCACAAAGAGGTGGGATTCCTTAAATGTTTTTTAATCCATTTAGTTTTGAATGTATAATTAAGAGAAGAAAAGCTGAGAAAGTTAAGACCACCTTTTTCTTAAGACTTCATAACTTCAGACTTTCTAATATTATGTTTCTTATTTTTCCATTAAAAAAATTAGCTGGCTAATAGCTTTAGAAGTTTGAACATCAACATAAAAAGAAGTGGCAGAGTAAGCTAGACGAGACACGCTGCTGTTTACACCTGGTCGTTTAAATACGTCTCAAAAGACCACTTATGTTCGGATTTGGAGGGGAGGGTATCTGTTTCATGACGACATACATCAATCACTATGTCGGTGTGTTCCTGCATGATAATAAAGTGCAACAAAGTAAAGACAAAGAAAGCGTGGAAAAAAACGTAGCGCTGTTTCTCCTGGATGCAGCTGAAATGTAACCTAAGCATAAACGCAACATTTCAAGCAGAATTATCCATTATTCTAGTGGACTACCTTTATTAAAGGAGCTTCAGGTGTTTGTGCTTGTCATCGGTTTTGATATCAGACACACTAAAGATCTGTGGTGCTCTCGTGATTGTGTGTGTATCTTCTTTATTAATTTTCCGATTGGACGGTTATTTCATTTTAAAGCCTCTTGTAACCTGCAAAATTTAAACTCTTCTTTTAGCTCAGCAGTTGATTTACAGCTAAGAGGTGGTGCTTCACTGCTGCCAGGACGGATTAGCGTTTACACCACAAATACGATGTGGCCACATGTTTTTGACCACATTCGTATGTGGTTTTTGTGATCCGATCACAAAATGGTTTAGACCGTGTGTATACCTGTATTTAGGGCTGACCAAATGTGATTGGATCACCCAAAATGCATTTTAATACCAGGTGGAAGTAACCAGAGTTTTTAAAAAAAAAAATTATAATAGGAGAAAAGTTGTCAAAACATCTACTTCAAAGGATATGAGAACACCCAGATAAGCGACTTTATCCTTCTGAATTATCGTAAATACAAGTTTCCCACTCTGAAGTTGCACATGAACGACCGAGATATGTCTAACTGCAGAACCACAGAACAATACGTCACAGCGCCAGGCCAGCAGTCTCAGGCCGGAAGTGGGCAGAGTAAAAGTTATCTTTCTTAGTTTTTTGGAGCGTTTCAAAGTTTACCATGTTTCAAACCATGTTACTGTCAAGTCAGTACAGTATTTATTCATATATATATATATATATACACACACACACACACACACACATAGACATACCCATACATATATAAAACTTGTGTGTCCTATTAAAAAGTTTGTATATAGACAATTGTTAATAGGTATTTTTAAAGTTAAAAGTTTATTATCCATTTGTTTTGTTATTTGTTTTAAATGATGAACAAGCAGGGAGCAGAATGTAGTCTTTGGATGCAAAAACAAATAAAATAGTATTGTACTTCTATTAACAATTATACAATTAGTATTGTAACAATGCATTTGGTGATTTGGAAACCATTCTCTAAAGTCTGATGAAGACAAATGAGAAACATTGAGTGAAATATCACAATATCGTATGTTTGAATCATAACACACCAAAAATAAAGAATCACAATAATATTGTAACATGAACTAAATATCGATATTATATTGTATCACCAGATACCTTGTGATTCCCACCAGACACTCAACGTACCTGTTATTTAATTCCCCCCATAAGACGTGTCTTTCCATAAATTTTGTGTTTAATAAAGACACGTATTTTAGACCTTTCAGAAATATGATACCAATCGCATATCCCATACAGAGATTGCACTGTCAGAGTGTTTAAATATTCACATATAATATATACACACAAAAACGTCATGATTGTTTAAGCCAAGGAGCATTAAGCTGTGTCTTCAACAATTAATTTCCCATCATGCTTGTAGTTCGTGCAGCTCGGAAAAAAGCAACTGCACCACTTGCCTGCTACAACTGCAGCTGCCTCGCTCTCACGGTACATTTTTTGACATACGTTGCCATGTTATGACATCACTGCAAGTCGGACAGATTTCTAACCGGCATTTCTGCTCGCCCTTGTATTGCAAAAAGGACAAGGGGATAAACATTTCAAACTAGTTGTTTTTAATTACAGGAACACTTTTACAAATTTAAATGCAATAATAAAATAAAACATGTTGACAGATGACATTTAAAACATATAGAGAGGTATAATGTGTCATTTTAGTGCATACAGTCATACAGCAAATCTATAAGTAAAAATGGGTCAAGGTCACAAGTGTTGTGGCTTTCCCTAAATTAACCTAAGAACACCAAACTCTAAGTATCAGGGATCTTCAAGATGTTTTTAAGACAAAACTGTGCCATTCTTTGATATCAGACTGTGATCTACCAGTCGAATAACAAAACATGTCAAATGATCCGCATGGTAGCTTTTAAAATTGCCCTTCCCTACTGTATAGATAGATTACAGTTCCTTTATTTGTGTGTCCATCTTTAGAGTATTACTCTCTAAACTTCCTGTTAAGTTTGTGCAGCAGTTGGTTTTCAAAGTTAGCAGAGTTCATCCTTGCTCACTTTGCAGTGAACAGCAGTCCAGCACAGCTTAAGAGACGCTCACATGAGGCAGGCCAGTGTTGAGTTTGAGAGAATTTTTTTTTTTATGTGGGGAAATTAGTTCAGCAGATCCAGGCAAGGTACCCATCCAGCTCCCCTGTACCTTGTGACCTCGTGGACTTCATTGAGTAGAAGAAATCTTCTTCATCTGATGAATGTTGCCCAACTTGCTCCACCGCAGCCTCTGCCATCTGGTCAAGGTGTTGTCTCACATAGACCAGAAATGTTGACTGTCCCCGTGGGGATCCGGGGTAGAATAGGTACCTAGCTCCCACTTGCTGATCGAATGAGGCGATAAATGGGGCGACGACTTTGCCGTAAGTTGCAGCCTGTGTCTGGGGGGGACGAGAACCTGGTATTTGAGGATTGCGTATGCTGCAGCAGTCTCAGATCCAACACTATACTTTGGCTTTGCATTCACATAGACGGGAGGTTGGAAGGACCTGGACCAATCAATCAGCTTGTCAAGGTGTACCCGAAAGGGCGTTGGCTACGGTCAATTGAGTAAAATGAATTTCTTGATCCTTTTGCTCAAGTATATCAGTGTATCCTTTGTGCATATCTGGTGGAAAACCGTGGCTCTGTGCACCCCCCCAGTTGGGCTCTGAGGTGGGAGTGATGAAAATTAAAAAATTCAAACTTGGCTAACAATAAAACCCCAAAACGACAGATGATGGAACAAATATTTGTTGACGAATCAGATAATGGGTGTATTTCCTCACAAAAGAGTGAAAATTGGCAGAAATTTATACTGCTAGAATAAAAAAATAACAGACATGCCACTTACAAAATTGTCTCTATTTGCAATACTGAAAGGCATTTCAGGCATAGCAGGGACAGTTAAAGATGTTAAAAAGCTAAGATCTGGACAAATCCTAGTAGAATGCTCCAAGAAAAGCCATACTGAAAACATCATGCCTGCAAATATGCTGGCAAATGTACAGATAAAGGCATTTTTCACCCGTCATTGAACAACAGTAAAGGAGTTATACGCACCAGAGAGTTGCACGATATGGATGAGGCTGAAATAGCATTAGAATTTACTCAACAGTGTGTAACAAATGTCAAGAGGATCACAATCAAAAAAGAACAACAGATAATTAAGACAGGCACTTATATTATTATCTTTAATAAATCCCAACCTCCGGAGAGGATCCAAATTGGATATGTGAGTGTACCAGTCAATATTTTTATTCCAAACCCATTGAGATTTTCTACAAGTGTCAAAATTTGGCCACAGTTCTGCTTTCTGCAAAAGAAAAGAAATCTGCTACAACTGTGGAGAAGAAGGACATGAAACAGTGTGTTCAAGACCACCAAAATGTAGCAATTGTTCAGCTAATCACCCAGCCTCAACAAAAGAATGTCCAATTTGGATAAAGGAAAAAGAAATTCAGAGAATAAAATGTGTTAAAAGGTTCAGCATCCTTTAACCTAAGGAAAACATATGCTTCTGTGGTGTCAGCAACAAAACTTTTGACCCAATCAAAAAGAAGAATCAAGGAACACAGTCAAATAATGACAAATCTATCCGAAGCCAAGGAAGACAAAAAATCATCAAATGAGCATAACCAGTCCTCAAGAGGGAAAAAGACAAAACAAAATGCAAAAACAAAAGCGAATCAAGAAAGGAAAACACAAAGAAACGTAATGTTTCAAGAATAAAGATTTTGAAATGACAGAGACTACAAATTCCAGATGTAGAAGCTTCAAAGGTAAAGGGCAGATACTTGTCTTACCTACTTGAAAATGGGGAATCTTATAATTCAGTGGAACTGTCTAGAATTTAAGGCAAGCTTTTCAGAACTGCAGCAATTAGCAGCTACTTTGAATCCCATTGCCTTCTGCCTCCAGGAAACCCATCTAACAATAGATATACAACTGACATTGAAAAAGTATAATATCTATAACATTTTTGGCAAAAATATACAACGTCCATCTGGTGGATCAGCTATATTAATAAGACATGACATAATCCACAGCCACATACCAGTAAATACTGTAAGGGGGTCCACCTATTCGTCCAATGGCGGCTTCCAGTTTAAGTTATTTAATTCCAATTACATAACTATATTATTCATTTTAAGATTCTCGTTTATTTGATCTGACTCCAATTATAAAAGTTTCTAAGGATATATTAATGTTCTAATCTTAGTTATTATTATTAAATTTGATTTTACATTGAATCATCCTATTTAACTCTATATTGTACTCGTTCATTCGGATTCCTGTCGCTCAGAGAGTCTCGCGCCGGCCGTGAACACGGATCTCATGGTCACAAATATGCCAGTTTTGGTCATTAAAAAAGTAATTGACTAAATACTAATTAGATTGCTGCTCCTGCTTGCCCTTTTATCTACAAGTACTTCGTTTAGTCCCCTTAGATAGTAAACACTTAGAGTAACATTTCTACCCAGAGGTCATGACCACTAAATTTACAAAGATAGACCAACATGCCCAAGATAAAGTAGTTTTATATGATCATGCCATAGTTTCCTATGTACACTTGGCTAGAAAATATTACAATAACCAGAGGTTTAGACTTCACCCTATTTAGGCTTGGTCGACACTAAATGGAAATTCCCTATCGAGCCTGTACACACTAAGTACACTAGAAATAATGCCTATTAGTTAGTGGGAGCTCTAAAGTCTCAGTCGGTGTGCCTCATGCTCCACTCAACCGGCTTTAGTCCGCTGCTAACCTGGTCGAAGATTTGCAGAAACAAGGACTTAACATAATCTACTAAACACAATAGTTTCAGAGTAAATCAGAATAAACTCAAATGTAACAATTTATTGACCAGGTAATATAATAAATTAATCAATTCCAATTAGACATTTTATCAAAACCTAAGAAATTCAAATTGCCATTTCCTGAGATAAACTACACACAGTAAACTGTGTGGGATCCTCTGACTACAGAGAACCATGAACAGTGTGTCACATCTCCTTAAATACCCAAACCATGATCAAAGGGAATTTTGGGAGTGGTTAGGTTTGGAAGTCCTTGGGACATACCTCATTAACATACAGGCATACAGAATGGGGACAGACCTCCAGAATTATACAGCATTTGGCAAAGACCTTATAACGTTGTTACCAATAGAAAGAGACCATATACCAGTCACACTGAGACATTTTAAATGATATGCCAAGTCACATTATTTGTATACATCAGTCATGATATTTTGATGCGTGTGGATCTTGGGTGAATTTGAAGTGATTCTGAGCTGAAGGGGGAGTAGAGGGGGGCAGATGTTTGTGAGTTTTAGGAGAATAGGCCTAAATTGGCCTTAGGTGAGATAGAGGTCAGATGTGAGATTTGTGTTTTATTGTCCTTGCTCAGTAGGATGTTTTGACACCGGTGAAAATGTTCTTCTGTGTGAGAGTTTTTATGACTTGGTTCTCGCAGAGTTCTTTGACTTTTATGACATCTTGATGCCAGCCTTACAATACAAACCTGCAAGCAGTAGCCATACATCTAACTCTTCATAATGGGTGACTTCAATAGCCACAGCACATTATGGGGAGGAAAACGTACAAATACCAAAGGCAGAAGAATAGAGGAGTTCATATACAATAATGATTTGTGCTTACTAAATGATGGTTCAAGCTCATATTTGCATCCAGGATATGGATCATGCTCCGCTATTGATTTCACTTTGTGTGAACCTGAAATAATAATGTACTTTTCATGGTATGGAAGGATCTTTGTGGAAGTGATCATTACCTACTGATTATAACATCTACTGAAGATGATGTACAACAAGACACTTCTAGATGACAATTGAAAAAAGCTAATTGGTATAATTCCCAAAAACGTTGTTATGAGAAGTTCAACATAGACTGTCAAGAATATCAAGATCTGATAAAGAAATTCACCAATATACTGATTGAAATGGCAGAAGAACTGTGCCAAAAACATCAGCAAAGTCAGAGAAGTAAAAAGGCTATTGCTGATCGGAAGAAGGCAGAAAGAACCTTTTAATTAACATCCAACAACTGAAAACTCATCAGATTGAAAATGTATATAGCACAAATAATTGTTAACGAAACAAAGAGTTAGAAAAAATACATATCAAGTTTAATGTCACAGACCCCAACAAAGTAAGTATGGGATATGATACGAAAGATGAAAAATAAGGAAGGAGGACTACAAATACAACATGTACAAAATCTGGATACTTTATTAACATCGAAACAGGATATTGCTAATGAGCTGGCGGAGTCATTCGAGAGAAATTCATCAATAGAAAATGGTCTTCCCATGTTTAAGGAAATACAAATAAAACAGGAACAGGAAAAACTAAATTTTTCTTTGGATAACTCCAAACTGTATAATCAGCCTTTTACAATGGAAGAACTTCTGAAAGCTATTAAAAACTCCAACGACACTGCAGTTGGACCTGATACAATTCACTATCAGTTCCTGAAACATCTACCCCACAATATACTATTGAGCCTACTGAACGTACTCAATACAATTTGGAAATCTGGAAAAATACAAGCTATCTGGAAAGAAGCAACCATTATACCTAAACCAGGAAAAGACCATTCTGACCCAAACAATTATCACCCAATAGCCTTAACCAGCTTCCCATTCAAAACCATGGAACGAATGATCAATGATCGGCTGATGTGGATTTTGAAAAAAGACCAAAAGATCAGTAAATATCAAAGTGGATTTAGACAAGGGAAAAGTACTCTTGATCACTTTATAAGATTATATAGTCTTTTATACGAGATGGTTTTATTAAAAAAAGAACATGTATTAGCAGTATTTTTTGATTTAGAAAAAGCTTATGATAGTACGTGGAGGTATGGCATTCTAAAAGATTTGTACAATATGGGTTTCAGGGGATGTCTACCCATTTTTATAAAAAAAATTCATCTAATGGAGTTTTTCGTGTTCGAGTAAGAAACGTGCTATCTGAATTGCATGTACAAGAATCAGGAGTGCCCCAAGGAAGTATACTTTTAGTAACTCTTTTTAGCATTAAAATTAATGGGATTTTAAGTGTTATGGGGCCAAATATATTCCGTAGCCTGTATGTAGATGATGTGTGCATTTCTTATAAAGGCAAAAATATGAACGTAATTGAGAGACAACTACAAATATGTATAAATAAAATGTATGACTGGTCAGTACAAAATGGATTTGAAATTTTCTAAATCGAGAACTGTATTTTTGTATTTTGCAATCTATGCAGCTCGAGCCAGAACTCTTTTTGGAACAGGAACATATAAAATTCATAGAGGCAAAATTCCTAGGACTTACTTTCGATAATAAACTATCCTTCATTCCTCATATTAAAATGCTGCGGAATAGATGCTTCAAAGCAATGGATATTACAAACGTGTTGGCAAGGATCAAATTGGGTGCAGATTATGAAGACTATGGGAGCGCAGTTTATGGATCTGCCAGGAAGTCATTTATTAAAATGTTGGACACCATACATCATACAGGATTGAGACTTGCACTAGGAGTATTTAGGATCTCTCCAACCCAAAGTTTGTATACAGAAGCAAGAGAACCATCACTATATAACAGAAGGCTGAAGTTGTCCCTTAACTATGCAGTTAAACTAAAAGCTAATGAAAGTAACTCAGCATATCTTTCAGTCTTTCATCCTCAACATTCACACCTGTATGAAGCCAGACCCAGGTACATCAGTCCTTTTGGAATTTGCATAAAACCACACTTGGAGAATATGGACATTAATCTGGATATCCTAACATCGACACATCTGTGCCCTATACCCCCCTTTAATATTATAAAAACAACTATCATGATGAACCTGGCTAAGTACCTGGCCAAACCTCTACCAGGAGAAATTCCTAGACATAAGATGTTGCTTTCCATCTCATGTACCAGTGTACACAGATGGATCAAAGTCAGACAATCATGCATCTGCAGCAGTAGTGACTGGTCCAAAACATTTTGACAAGTGTATTCCTGGACAAAGTTCAATTTTCACAGCAGAAGCAAGAAATAATGTATTAAGCATTATTAATACAGTCAGGTCCATAAATATTGGGACATCGACACAATTCTAATCTTTTTGGCTCTATACACCACCACAATGGATTTGAAATAAAACGAACAAGATGTGCTTTAACTGCGGACTTTCAGCTTTAATTGAATCTAATCCAAATCAGGTGAACGGTGTAGGAATTACAACAGTTTGTATATGTGCCTCCCACTTTTTAAGGGACCAAAAGTAAAGGGACAGATTAACAATCATAAATCAAACTTTCACTTTTTAATACTTGGTTGCAAATCCTTTGCAGTCAATTACAGCCTGAAGTCTGGAACGCATAGACATCACCAGACGCTGGGTTTCATCCCTGGTGATGCTCTGCCAGACCTCTACTGCAACAGTCTTCAGTTCCTGCTTGTTCTTGGGGCATTTTCCCTTCAGTTTTGTCTTCAGCAAGTGAAATGCATGCTCAATCGGATTCAGGTCAGGTGATTGACTTGGCCATTGCATAACATTCCACTTCTTTCCCTTTTTTACAAAGTTTACTCTTTGGTTGCTTTCGCAGTATGCTTCGGGTCACTGTCCATCTGTACTGTGAAGCGCCGTCCAATGAGTTCTGAAGCATTTGGCTGAATATGAGTAGATAATATTGCCCCAAACACTTCAGAATTCATCCTGCTGCTTTTGTCAGCAGTCACATCATCAATAAATACAAGAGAACCAGTTCCATTGGCAGCCATACATGCCCACGCCATGACACTACCACCACCATGCTTCACTGATGAGGTGGTATGCTTTGGATCATGAGCAGTTCCTTTCCTTCTCCATACTCTTCTCTTCCCATCACTCTGGTACAAGTTGATCTTTGTCTCATCTGTCCATAGGATGTTGTTCCAGAACTGTGAATGCTTTTTTAGATGTTGTTTGGCAAACTCTAATCTGGCCTTCCTTTTTTTGAGGCTCACCAATGGTTTACATCTTGTGGTGAACCATCTGTATTCACTCTGGTGAAGTCTTCTCTTGATTATTGACTTTGACACACATACACCTACCTCCTGGAGAGTGTTCTTGATCTGGCCAACTGTGGTGAAGGGTGTTTTCTTCACTAGGGAAAGAATTCTTCGGTCATCCACCACAGTTGTTTTCCGTGGTCTTCCGGGTCTTTTGGTGTTGCTGAGCTCACCGGTGCTTTCTTTCTTTTTAAGAATGTTCCAGACAGTTGATTTGGCCACGCCTAATGTTTTTGATATCTCTCTGATGGGTTTGTTTTGATTTTTCAGCCTAATGATGGCTTGCTTCACTGATAGTGACAGCTCTTTGGATCTCATATTGAGAGTTGACAGTAACAGATTCCAAATGCAAATGGCGCGCTTTAAATTAACTCTGGACCTTTTATCTGCTCCTTGTAAATGGGATAATGAGGGAATAACACACACCTGGCCATGGAACAGCTGAGCAGCCAATTGTCCCATTACTTTTGGTCCCTTAAAAAGTGGGAGGCACATATACAAACTGTTGTAATTCCTACACCGTTCACCTGATTTGGATGTAAATACCCTCAAATTAAAGCTGAAAGTCTGCAGTTAAAGCACATCTTGTTCGTTTCATTTCAAATCCATTGTGGTGGTGTATAGAGCCAAAAAGATTAGAATTGTGTCGATGTCCCAATACTTATGGACCTGACTGTAGCTTTAGAACAAATAGAAAAGGAACAGCAACTTCACTTTGTAATTTGTACAGATTCTAAATCTGAAGACTCTGAAAGCTCTGAAAACAGAACAACCTACAATTATTAGCATAATAGTAAAAGTGGACTCCTTAAAAAAAAATAAGATTTTAATATTGTCTTTTGTTGGATACCAGGCCGTATGGGATTGGCTGGCAATGAACAGCCAGATAAAGCGACTAAGGAAGCACTTCAGTTGGACATGACATTATGTAATATACCAGCATCTCATGTTAAACCCATATTGAATATGTACATTCACAACAAATGGAATGGAATGAATGTGTGTGTGTGTGTGTGTGTGTGTGTGTGTATATATATATATATATATATATAACAAACTGCATGAAGTGAGCTCAGTACTAAACCAAGGAGTTTATTATTTCCTCTTTGAAAATAGATATGACCAGGTTGTATATACAAATTGGTCACTCAAGACTCACTCATTCATACTTCTTGAAAGGGAAAGAGGAACCGGTTTGATATCTGTACTGGCCTCACTAAACGTATGCGTATTTAGCTATCCAGCGCGTATAAACAGCCAAGTGAGGTGAACAAAGAAATGAGATGATGCTTTATCCTGAGGTCCTTTTTCTCCTCTCCTTTATTTTACACACAGCAGTGCAAAAAAGCAAGTTGTAAAACTGTAAACACAAATAAAAGTATCTATTAACTCAAATTGTCTTCTTCAATCATTTCCAAAACCAAATGCAACACATACATCGTTTTCTACTAAGCATTAGCCGCCATTACACGAGAAACAGAGGAATCTACACTTCGTGGCAACACGTTAATTTTCTTCTTACACATCTTAAGAAAACGACTAATATTACACACAGTGCTACTCACCGGCATTGCCCACGAGGGAAACACAACTGAACGAGGTTTGAAGAAACTTGACAGCAGAATTTACACAACACTGAGTACAACTCGCTCCGGAAAAGTCGTGTACTAACTAAACACTAATCTCGTTCCAAACGAGAATACAACAGGAAATAGAAACAGTACACCAAACCTGTCGTTACCACAAGTGTTCGTTAGATGGCGTTAACGCACTGCAAATAACTAAAGAAACACAAAATGAATGAATGATCATTAAGACCAACACAATATCTATGTAATAATTTCTTGAGTATAAAACATATTTTGATAGAATGTCCATATCTAAATGATAGAAAACGTTTTTATTCAGAAAACATATTGATGGATATTTTTAAAAATGTTCCCGGAGAGACTTTTAGAATTCCTAACACATGCTATGTTTTGGTTTTTTGTATCTGTCAAACTATTGTAAACATTGTTTCCCATCTGTCACTCACTCGACGTTGTGCCCCCCGGCACGCTTGTTGATTTCCGTCCCGGCTCGAGGTGAGAGTGGCTCGCTTCATGGTCAGTCCGACTACTCCCTCAGATCAGCCGAGCTGGATGATGAATTCGCCGCTGCATCGGAGAGCGTCCTGCCGTCTGACACGGTAGACTCGACTGGTGGTGCCGCCTCTGGGCCACTGTGAGCGTGTGGTTGGACTGGAACCCTCCATCCTCCCTGCAGCCCTCACGGCTAGATGATTGGTTTCTCGGGACCGGGCGCCGCTCACAGCCACGCCCCCCCTTCCCCCCGCAGTTCCTTTCTTCCGGAGGTGCACGATGGTCACAGCGTGGGCACTCGGACAGGTGATCCAGGAACGAGCTCCACCTCAACCTGGGCCCAGCTCTCAGACCCAGCGCCAAGCACCCTGCAAGAAGCGCACACCCCCCGTCTCTTGGGCATCCTCGAGGACCTGGAAGGCTCTCAAGCGTTTCTGAGACGGGACGACCCAGGGAACGAGACTTTTGCTCCAGAGCTGGTAAACGGACCACTCCTTCCCCCGGTGGAGGGCTGGGAGGAGAATCCTCATTTACCTTTATTTCCTTTGCCACAGCCAGAAGGGGGTGCGGTACACACATTCTCAATAAAAGAGCTATTTCCTCATTCCCTGGGACATCTGGCCTTCAAATGACGTTTTCAAGGCAACCCAGCACCAAACATCAACAGTCCCGGCACCCCGGACGCAGACCTCTCGCCTCTCGACCCACGAATGCTGTCCCCTGGCCGGCCAGTTCTGACAACTCCAGAGGACGCCTACACTGGACCTCCTCCTCAGTCACTAACCCGCCCCCTGCTGGGTGCACAGAGCAAGGTAAGTGCTTCAAGTCTTTTCTCAGCACCAAAGCCTCGGGATGTGCTTTTGCCTCCCGACGCAACACTACATGCTCTGCTCCGCCCCGCCTGGTATGTCAAAAATGATCATCCCTTTAGTGCCCCTTGCACGGAGCTTGGATCCGTGGCTTTCACTTCCCAACCCTTCGCGTTGGTTGGCCAGGACCATCCGACTCCGCTACGTGATCCAGTTCGCCAGGCCCCCACCCCCTTTCCGCGGTGTCCTCTTTACCTCGGTGCTCGGCGAAAGACGGCGACACCCTACGTGCGGAGATCATGGCCCTTTTACTCAAAGACGTGATGGAGTCTGTTCATCCAGCCGAGATGAAGAAGGGTTTCTTCAGCCCTTCATCATACCCAAAAAAGGCGGCGGCTTACGACCGATCCTGGACTTATGAATTTTCAACCGGGCCTTGCACAAACTCCCGTACAAGATGCTCACGCAGAAACACATTATAACATGCGTCCGGCATCAGGATTTGTTCGCAGCGGTAGACTTGAAGGACTCGTACTTCCACGTCTCTATCTTGCATCGACATTGACCCTTCCTATGGTTCGCGTTCGATGGCCAGGTGTATCAGTACAAGGTCCTCCCCTTTGGCCTGTCCCTGTCTCCTCGCGTCTTCACGAAGGTTGCAGAGGCAGCCCTTGCCCCGCTAAGGGAAGTGGGCATCCGCATACTCAACTATCACGATGACTGGCTCACCCTAGCCCACTCTCAAGAGTTACTGTACACCCACAGGGACCAGGTGCTCAGGCACCTCAGCCGTCTAGGGCTTCAGGTCAACTGGGAAAAGAGCAAGCTCGCCCCAGTTCAGTCTCAATGACAGTGCGCCTCACCAACGAGCGCACTCAGTTGGGGCTGAAATGCCTAATATTGTTCAAGCCAGGCACAGAGGCTCCTGGGGCATTTGGCATCCTCCTCGGTGGTCGCGCCATTGGGGTTGATGCATATGAGACCGCTTCAGCACTGGCTTCAGACTCGAGTCCTGAGATGGGCATGGCACCACGTGACCTTATCGTGAGCCTACTTGCACGTTTGCTGTGCAAGGTCAGGGAGAACAAGTCACTCTAGTGGCCAACTACTGGCCCACGCGGACCTGGTTCTCAGATTTTGCACTCCTCGCGACAGCCCCTCCCTGGCGAATTCCTCTGAGGAAGGACCTTCTTTCTCAGTGACAGTGCACCCTCTGGCATCCACGTCCAGACTTCTGGAACCTTCACATCTGGCCCCTGGACGGGATGCGGAAGATATAAGTGGTCCGACCTGCTGTCGTAGACACGATCAACCAAGCCAGAGCTCCCTCTGCCAGGCAACTTTATGCCCTGAGGTGGCACTTGTTCGTGAATTGGTGTTCTTCCCGATCTGAAGACCTGCAGAGATGCGCAGTCGGGTCAGTGCTCTCATTTCTGCAGGAGAAGCTGGAGGGGAGGCTGTCCCCCTCCACCTTGAAGTTTTATTATAGCCCCTATAATAAGTCCTTAGGGAAGCATGACCTGATCATCAGGTTCCTCAGAGGTGCCCGGAGACTTAACCCTCCCAGGCCACACCTGTTCCCCTCATGGGATCTCTCCATGTTCCTCTCAGGCCTCCAGAGACCCCCCTTCGAGCCGCTAGAATCAGTCGAGCTCCGAGCCCTCTCCATGAAGACGGTCCTCCTGATCACGCTCTCTTCCATCGAGGGTTGGGGACCTGCAAGCATTCTCTATCAGTGACACTTGCGTGGAGTTCATTCCGGCATACAAACATGTCATCCTAAGACCTCGACCGGGCTACGTGCCCAAGATTCCTACGACCCCCCCCCCTTCAGGGACCAGGTAGTGAACCTGCATGCGCTGCCCCGGGAGGAGGCAGACCCAGCCTTTTCGTTGCTGTGTCTGATGCGTGCTTTGCATACCTATGTGGACCGCACGCAGAGTTTTAGATGTTCTGAGCAGCTCTTTGTCTGTTTTGGTGGACCGAGGAAAGAGAATGCTGTCTCCAAACAGAAGCTAGCCAACTGTGTTTGTCGACGCCATTGCCTTGGCCTATCAGACCCAGACCATACCCGCCCCCTTGTGGGTTTGAGCACACTCGACGAGAAGTGTGACATCCTCGGGGGAAGGGTAAATGCAGTCTGACGCAGCCTGCTGCTTTGGCACTCAACCGCATGCCCGCACCTGCATCAGCAGCTCACGTACACTGTGCAGTGCATGGCGTGATTGAATAGGGACCCCATTTGACATAACGTCGAGTGAGCGACAGACGGGGAACATCTAGGTTACTATTGTAACCTCTGTTCCCTGATGGAGGGAACTAGACATTGTGTCCCCCCGGCCACGATGCTGTACCGAGCCACTGTAACGGCCGAACCTTATTCTCGGCTCCTCAGTGCAAAACCTGAATTGACAGATGCACGATTCCCTCCTTTTATCAAGTCAAGTCCATTTTATTTGTATAGTGCCTTTCACAACATACATCTTTTCAAAGCAGCTTTACAGAAGATCAGGCATTAAGGAAATATAATTTCTATTAAGTTCAGTTGTTTTGAAGTGGGGTTGTATGAGGTAATTATGCAGTACACATAGCGCTCCGCACTCTCCCTGTTTGGAGGAGCAGAGAGATGCATTGCTGAGCATGGGGACAGCAACACTGCAACAAAAAAAACATATTTTATCCTCCTAATTTATACTTATTTAATATCTTATTTATACTTATTTAATTAAATCACAGTTTTTTGCAATTTGATAAGGGCACAAACCATAAAATGATTTTAGTTAATTTGACAGATACTTTGCCAAAGCAATAGTGAAAAACAACGTTAGAGACCTTTTATGTTATTATGAGAAGTTTAAAAAAAAAAATATATATATATATATATATATATATATATATATATATATATATATATATATATAAAAATAAAAATAAAAAATATAAAATATTAGATAATTAAAATGCATTACATTATTGTGGCAGAAGAGTTAATCATTGATAAGACAATACAAAAAACGACTTTAGAATACAATGTATTGTTTACGACCATATTATTGATCATAAGTCAATCATTGGCATACAGTTCACAGCAATCTATTACACAAGTGAATTTGTCAATCAGTTGGAGATTTATTATGAAGGCTTGTTTAAGAGCCCATCAATTTATACCTGTGTCAGACATACTTGTGTAGTGTCTCGGGTGTGTTGTGTCATAAACATAAAATGTTTAGGTCACTGTGTCAAGTTAAATATAGTTTAATACTCAATCTTTAAACATTTTGAGATCCCTTAGTTCGCATTTGCGCTCCTTCAAGTGTTTTGAACGTAAGAATGTTACGTATGTTTGTGTTGTGTGTCTGCTGACAGGTTGTTTTGTTCATTGTATAAACTGAGTTGCCCATACAGCTGAAGTTTCACTTCCCTCTGGAGTAAACAGGTGGTACTACAAGCTTGCTTTTCTCAGGAATCTTCCCTATTATGGGCAGTGCTATTAATTGCGTTTATTATTTTAACCCGTTATTTCTTGTCAAATTAATCGCACTGAATTAAATCAACAGACCTAATAAAAACATAAAGTGCTGAACTTTATTACAAAAAAATACTGACTGAACCATGAAACTGAGTTGTACTTTTTTTAATGAAATAAATATTTAAATAGTAATATAATTTAACTAATATTCAAATTTTAAAGTCAGCTGATTTTAAATAGTTATTGTTTCCTTAGATCACAAGAGAGCGCAATAAATACATAAACCATTCAGCACTGTTACATTATTGCATAGAACATTTCTATGCAATAAGAAAGAGCATTTCATTTTCAACTAACGTGCATAAAATAAATAAGTAAATAGTTGTTCCATATTCTCAAATTTTAAGTCAAATGTAAATTGAGGGGGGGAAATGCTTTAATAGACTGTTCACATGGTGTTACTCCAGACTCAAGCTTTATAATAACAGCGAAATGCCACATTGTTGTTTTATTCAGTACAGTTGTATGTAGAGTAGCAATATTCACAGACAGCAGTGGTATTCGGCTAAACTCGGTGGTGAAGCAGCTCAGAATATGAGCCCAGGCCAGGGGCTGTTCAATCAGATGGAACACAACAGACTAGAACTAAACTCGAGAATCTCGAGGCAAACATTTCCAAGTTGAACATCTTTCTTGACTTGGCATTTAAACAACTCATTGCGTAATCTGATAAACGCTTAAAAGAGAGCAAGACACAAAGGCCAAAGACCTCCTGTAAGGGGCTGTTTGTACTGAACACTTTTGTAACCTTCCATTTGTTTTTCTATATTAATGCATGCTAGACGAGCGTCTTTGTTTCCCTTTGTTTTTGTTAATTCAGCGTCTCGTGCAGGAGCGCTGTTTTTAGATGATGTGTCTAATTAAAAAGAACCGTGTTTAACATGTTCAATGCAAAAATGTGATCGATCTGAAGTCATCATATTACAGTGTGGATATTTTTATTTTTTTATTGAAATCAGATGCGTTTCTTAATTGTTTATATGTTTCTCTCTGCTGCATGAAGATATTAATTTGCTTTCTCACATCACTAGCTTTAAATATGCAACTTAGCTGGCTAACGAATGCATAAATGTAATCAGCTGCAGATAAACTAATGCAATGCGCTTGAGGTTAGCTTTAATGTTAGCATCTGCTCAGCCTTGTCAGCAAAAATACTGCTGTTCTCTTCTAATGCAGCATCTAGTCAACAAATTAATTGTTTTATAATGATATGACAACATGTACTGTATACATACCTTTTAGTTGTTGATGTTTTAAATCCGTATCTGAAGTGTTCAGCACCATGGAGAGTGTAGTCTCATGTGTCAAAACAAACACCATAAGGCATCAGTGAAGTGCCGCTCTCATACTGTATAATAACAGCGGACCCTTCGCAGCTACTCCAGCACCAGACGTAACAGGGAAAATAACCGATTAAATGAATCAATAAATCTGTTAACGAAGCTGAATAATCGGCAAAACCGATATATCAGCAGACCTCTAGAAAAAAAGTGCATCATAAAACATCTCACTGTACGTTACATTTCACATCTCATAATTATGGTCTTCCAGTGCAGAATTCATTCATTGGGCTTGAGCTTCACAGCATGGAACAGTTGAAACATCATGACTACTCATTTCACAGCAATAATCTGGAAGGAATAACACAGTTCGTTTTTATACTGGGTTATAATGTAATTTTAAACATTGTATGTGAACGCACCATTAGCTACTTTCCGTGGAAGAGTCGCCAGTACTGTCGTGCAGGCATACCGCTCTCTGTGTCTACAATATTCAGTGAGTGGCAGACAGAGGAGCAGCACATTCAGTTCACCGCATGGCTGCTGACACAGACGTGAATGAGCTGCACATGTGCAAACATAGTTGCCAAGGACCAATCAATAATCTATATGATTTGCTGCTCCTTTGTTTTAATTTAAAAAATTTAATTTGACCATTATTTTTCTTGCTTATCACTCACTGTTACATAGACGGAGGCTGTGCACTGTGTGAGAGGAAAAATTAAGACATTCTGTCGCTTCTAACTTTCTCTCCAAGTGATCATTTTACATGTAAATATAGCCGAAGTCACAGCATAGCTGTTATCTTTCATTTTTGATATAAAATCAGGATTTTAGCAGTGCAGAGCAGCAGCTTGGAAATTGCTTGGAAGTGACTAATGGTTAGCATGTATTCTTAATGGGCGGCGTTTCATTTCATACTCGTCCAGTTGTCTGACAACAGAAACAGAACAAATGTACATGAGAACAGCTTTATTGGGAATTTGGTTGTATGAATATTCAGAATGTGATCACAGAAAGTAGAAGAGAAGCAAACAGATGCAAAGGGCTGACACCAGGCAGAATGTAAATACGACGTGATGTGATCATGAATATGCTAATTAACGCATGACGTCATCTAGTGACTTTTAGCAACTTTTTTTGCAGGCTTAAGCTACTTTTCATTGAAAGTAGTTGGCAACACTGACGCTGAATAGAAATGAGCACACTCATAAACGTGCACACAACTGATGGCACAATGATGGTATTGTTTCTTTGTAGTTTATGGTGCTCTGTTTCTGGACATCTATCAGGCTGTGTGTAGAAGCAGCCTTAGTTGTGAGAGTCTCATTCGCTGTTACTAAGGTTAGATTTAGGGTTAGATTTAGTGGTTGGGTTAGGTTAAGTGTAAGGTGTAGGTATAGGTTTCTAGGGGACTTCAAATAAACACAAAAACACATTGTGTGAATGTCGTATTCAGCTCACGCAAGACTTTCAGCAACTGGGGGGTTACTTTCTTGGCTGCATTCATACTGCAAGGCTTAATGCACCGATCCGATCTTTTGACCATATCGTTTTCTTTTTTTTTTGGTGCAGCCTGTTTACATTCACTTCACCTACTTTGTACATTTAATTACCCGCCAAGACGCTCTAGGCTGTCAGTCAGCATATGACAGTACTTTTTAGCTTGTTAAAAGCTATTTTAAAAATCAGCTCCTGTTTTTTACCTATATGTTGGTGTGCAGTCTACAAACTGTAGGACAAAAGATAGATCTGCTGTGTTCTTAGAACAAATGGACATTTTACTGAAATGAATAGATATGTAGACCCACTTTTTTATACATGAAAATGTGTGGAAGTTATTGAAACTCACTATAATTATTATAAGACTATTATTGTGTCATGCTTAGCATCTCACAAATTGTAGGGAAATTATAGATTTGCTTTGTTCTTATAATGCTTAAAACCTCTTCCAAAGTCTTGTTCTAGTTTTGTATACATACACATTTTAAAGGATTACAATTTTCTTTTGATCGTTGAATCAGTGACTAACTCATTTCACCCAAAACACTCATTTGTCACCACCTTCTGGCATCACCAGAAATAGTCACTGAATCATTAAATGGATCTGAAAGAATTTTGGTGAACATAGTCAAAACACTCAAGCCACTTGGATACATTTAAATCACACAATTCACAAGCACAGAGTAAAAATACAGTTGTGCACAATTGTTATTATTGTTATTGATTAAATGTTTTTTTTTTTTTTCAGAACCAGCTTGTGCTTAGTCTTTTATTGTTTTGTGTGAAAGCAAGTGCTCCACTAGATGCCCTTTATTTTTGCAGCTAATTTTGCAATTATTTTGCAATACTTGAATATTTAAAATACTACAAATATTAAAAGTAAATAATAAGTATATATTATTGTTATATATTAATACTGCACTGTAAGTGTTGGGTCTGTGCAAGCCACTTACTGACATCTGTGCCACCACCCCCTCTTTTAAAATGACCGCTACACCCCTGTATCCATATATACAGTTTTGGGAGTAAAAGAATTACAGGATTACATATTTAAAATGTACAATTTAAATATTTGGTAATTAGAACAGTTATTTTCAAAAAGTATTTTGATTACTGAAGAGATTACATTTTATTGTCATTTTGTTTCTTTTAAAATTTTAAAAAGTGCATTTTAACAGCGGTGAAACACTTTCTTATGTGTTACATTTCATACGAGCAGACAAAGAACGTTACGGGTGTGCAGAAATATGCATCCAGCCACTGTCACATGCAGTCTATGGCAGCCTGGTCTGAATTAAAATGTCGGGAGGCATCTGGCGAAACTATAGATTGCATGCTAGTGGGCAAAATGCAGTTGTAAAAAAACACATATTATGTGAAAAGCATTGGAGGTGTGGTTAAATTTCTCTGTGTAAAAGAGCAAGGGCTGCGTGGAACCACAGAAACGCCAAACAATGATACATCTGCAGGCCTCTTCCTTGTTTGAATACACCATAGAAAAGGATCGATTTCTGGAGCAAAAGTCTACTCCAAGGACTTTCAGAATGAAATCTTTCAAACACTGGCTGATATGGTGCTTTCTGAGATTAAGTGCAGATACACAGATGCTGAACTCAGCAGGGTTTTGCCTTAAAATTGATGGGACATGAGACAAGTGTAATGTGTAAAACTTGTCTGTAATAAATTAGGTTTGTGTGCAATTCCTTGCCAGAGGAGCATTTGATTGGGTTGCTTGACTTGCATCAACTAGATGCTGAATACATTTCCACTCAAATATTGAGCCACCTCTCAGCTGCTGGCTACAGTGCTGACAACATAGTTAGTCAGTGCTATGATGGTGCCTCAGTGATGAGTGGGTACGAGGCGGTGCACAAGCCGTGCTGCAAAACAAGCTTGATCAGTGTATACCTTACATTCATTGTTACTAACACCAGCTACATTTAGCAGTTGAGCATGCCATCCAGTGTGATCCATGTGGGAAAACGTTTTATGACTTTGCCAGTTCCCTATACAACTTTTTCCATCACCACTGGTTGAGACGTATGATGGTCCTTGTCTTAAATGATTATTGGAAATTCGAAGGACAAGCCATTATGATGTGACAAGGTGCATTATTGAGAATGAAGAAATTCTTCTCAGCATCCTCTCAAACATTGCAGAGGATGATTTTGCCACCACTGATCTGAGCACGGAGGCAGCAGGCATTTTAATCTAAATCAAAAGACACAATTTTTTTGAAACCGGGAAGTTTGTACTTGGTGTGCTGAAACCTGCTAATGCTATTCTCCAGTCTCAGATAGTAGAGACATGTGTAAAGCTGGTGAGGTTGTCAGTGCATCCTTGGAGTCCCTAAAGGCAATTCACAGAGATGAGTTTCAGACATGTGGTGATTTACACCCTTCCAAGAGAAGAAGAACATTGAATACACAACTAGATGACAGTGTTGTGTATTCCACAGTGGGCCACACTGACTGTGATAATTCTACAATACTCCCCGGTCAGTCTCTGAAGAGATCCTTGCTTTCCATTCTCGACAGGGCCATAGTTGAAATGGAAAATAGATTTTCCACAAAAAATGTTGACTTGATGAAAGCTGTATCTTGCCTTGTGCCAACATCTAGTGCATTTCTAGATGCCACTTTATTGAGCCCTCTACATTTGCTTGCTGGCACTGCAGATAGTGTAAGTCTGGCAAATGAAATTGTTGTTGCCAACCTGTGCTTACTAAACAATTTCCTGGTGAAACAGACCTGTCAACTTTGTGCAAACACTTGCAAAGCTACAAAGATGCATTTCCAGAGCTACATGAATTGTATGTAACTGTCCTTGTCATTGGGGTGTCCTCAGCATCATGTAAGGAGTTCCTTTTCAACTCTGTCACGGGTTCTGACCCCTTTTCGTCGCTGTATGTTACACCAAAGAAAGAGTAATTTAGTGATATTTGCCCATGAGAAGTCCATCACTAGTACCTTAGATATGGATGAAATTGTTAGGACTTTTGCTAGAAAAAACAGGAGACTGATGCTGTAGATTATATTTTATCATTGAAGTAGTATCTCCTGAAAACAATCTTTCTATTTGTTTTCTATAAGTCTGTCTGGATTATGATAAAAATGGTCATTCAAATCTGCGTTGGTGCTGCCGCTGATCCAGGGAGAGCAGTGTCATGTGAAACAGTTTCAAAATAGTCTTTTCAACCACACAGTATCATTATTTATGTTACAATCATTCAAATTATCACAGAAGTACAGGGATAAAAGTTTTTAGTTTGGATACAACACTGATGTCTACAGTAGTGATCAAAATAGAGTAGATCTCCTTTTTTGAAGTACCTTGACGATTCAAATAACGATTGTATCAATTACATTGTTACCTCATTAACTGATAAACAAGTGATAGTTAAAAAAATTATTTGTCATTGAATTATTAATTCAAGGGATTTAATAAGGGAATAATGGGAGAATCATGGTCTGTATTAAATGTGTGTGCGTGTGCGCGTGTATATATTTTCGGGGTGTACCGGTTAAAAACATTACAATCGTAGGGTTCGCCACCCACTGTTCGGGAAGCATTGGCACCATGGTCGGTTCACCAAGTTTAATGACGCATCTGGAGCAAAAGTTTAGTCAAGAAAACAACGTGTCAAACAGATGGCGGTGGAGGCGTCGCTTGAGGAAGCAGTCCTATTGGCGGAGGAC
This sequence comes from Xyrauchen texanus, assembly GCF_025860055.1. Taxonomy (NCBI): domain Eukaryota; kingdom Metazoa; phylum Chordata; class Actinopteri; order Cypriniformes; family Catostomidae; genus Xyrauchen; species Xyrauchen texanus. Next base: position 37,922,715 of record NC_068303.1, read on the forward strand.
CATATGGCGGCGTACTCAAGGAAGGAAGAGCCCTTTTCTCTCTTTCCCCAGAGCCCATTCCTGTCCCTCGGAGGCGAGGAGCTCCACCACCGCGGTCAGTTCCCCGCGCGACGCACACCCCTCCCTGTCTCTACAGTGCCCCGTCGCTCTCCCACTCAGATGGAAGTGTCTGCTGACGCAGGTGCGGGCGTGGTGTCTGGGCCGGCCTGCTGGATTTGCAGTTATCTAGGACATTTCCGGGATCAATGACCCGTGATGGCGCTGGGGACTGTGGTCCGGATCCCCGACGCCATGCATGCTGCCCCCGACCGAGCCGGATCGTACTGGATACCGGCAAGAATCAAGGGGGATACTCACCAAGCTTTGGACACAAACCACTATCCACCAATGCTTGGTTCAACACATTCAACATTGGGCACAGCTAAAACGGTGAGGGAGCCAGCCTTACAAGATGATGCTGAAAATCGCTTTGAACTGTGGTAAAGTTTGTACCTGACAAATTAATGATTATAGACTGATGGACCTCTTTAAAAATGCGTGTAGGGATATGCAATCACCTATAATTGATAAAAAATAATCTTTAATTCTGTATGATTCATCTCATTCTACTAAGAATGGTAACTATAAGGCTTAAGCTGATAAAATGCAATGATGTGTAAAGCCAATATGATTTTGTAACCAGGGATTTTCATGTTTTGTTACCTATACGTATAATATCCATAGAAATGTTCATATTTGGTATGCAAGCATTTGTTTGGTTACATAGATAAAGTTGATGACAACGAATATCATGTCTCTTGTACAATTTGCATGATATAAAGTTCATGATTAACTATGCACTATTTTTGAGCGGGAAATATGTAAGACTGGAACAGAGAAACATAAAATCAACTGTCGGACAGCCCAGTCGACCATGTGACTGAAAAGTTACTTCTGATTGGCGCAGGACACTTTCAGTTCAAATAGTTCCAAACAGGAAGAGCATGCTCTCTCTTGTCACGTGCTCTTCCTTCTCTACTCTTCTGTCGTCGTCTCTTGTCCGGCCTCTTCTAACTGCTCAGACTTCACGCTGACTCTTCTCCATATGAGATCCACGGAAACTGAAGGAGTGAGAAGGCCTCGCTTCACAGCTAACCTCATAATTCATACAGGCAATAAACTTCGATCATACAGCGATCAAAACATCGACGGAACAAACTTTCGTCCAAGAACCAAGCAACACAAAGAACGCAAGGAAACACCACAAAGACAAGCAAGTACATCTCCAATATTGTGCTCAAAGTGCTGGTGTATTAAATCATTTGGGTAATCTGATAGCAAATCGATGTAGACTCAAAGAAGGATAAATGGTTCTTAAGGTATTGTCAACAGACTCCATAAAGTTCATTTTCACTGTACTGATCACTCTTTTCACCAACCTGTCTTTATGTATGTGTTAGATTAGATTCATGCTTTGAACACAGACAAACTTTATTATTATTCTAAGACGACGTGACTGGTATATTTTGATAAATAATCTCATCCCTGTTTCTAAAAGATTTTGCTTCAAAGCTGTACCTAAATACATGTTATATTATTTTCAATATGCCATGAGAATAAAATCACTCCAATAAGTGAATTAATCATAATTCACTTATTAAAGCTAATTCCTTGCAGTAGAAATTGTGAGCTGATACAACTAGACGTTGTATTACGATTTCAATTGTGGAGAATCTATTAAGACAAATAATCTAGTTATTTGTCATTTATCTAATTTATAATGGTTGTCGAACGCAACTAATTCCATTATACATTTCATTACCTTATAAGGTACAATAAGGACATTTTAATTCAGTCCATAGCTCAAGCGTCAAGACCCTAAATTCCCTTCTAAATGTAGCATACCAATTATCCTTACATATAATGGTGGTAGAATGCGTGAAAAATACCCTACATAACTGATCCACATCTCTAAATTATATATGTAATACCCTACACAATTAAACATGTTTTTATAATAGTAATACTGTAGTTTCTATTTAGTATCCATGATTTTACTATATATTGTAACATGACATAAACAGTGTTTCTATTGTGGTTTCTATGATTTTACTACAAATGCCATGGTTTAACTATGGTTACTATTGTAAATTTAAGGCCAAACCAGTTGAAGTTTTTACCAAATACATAATTATTTGGATTTGGCAGTAATATTATTGCTGAACAAAGAAAATACCAAACCATACCAAAACCATGATACAAACCGAACAGTGAGAAATTCGAACCAATGCACCCCTAATAGACTCATATGGCATAAGTAGTAAGAGTAGTATGGGTAGTATGCCATTCCGAACTCAGCCCATACACCAATTAGCCATGCTGTATAAACCAATGAAACCAGAAGTGGGTGGAGTTACACGTGTCGTCCCACCTCACCGCCCAGACGGCGCTCTCTATTGCATTACAGTAATGAGAAAATGAGGTGATTTTTTTTTAATTTTTTTTCTTCATGTGGGGGGTGTGAATGCTTAATTGTCATGACAGCAATGTCAAAATGCAAAAAATCTTATTGACCTTAGGCTTAATAAGGTTAATTTTCTTTATGTAAAATATAATTTTGTGTTGTTTTACTTTTGGTTTGGGGCTGAAAATAACCTTGACATGTTCTTTGAGATTTAACCTTATTGAGTTATATTGTTTCTGTTTATTTTAGATGTCTCCTAAACCCATGGAGCCATTTGCAAGAAAGATTTTTAAAGGAATCATTCTGTTTGAGGTGGCTGGTGTGATTGGGGCATATGCACTCTTTCACAAGATGAACTCCAGTCGAGGTATTCGGCAATCTGCTGTTTGCCATAAACACAACACAAATGACCATCAGTCTCACAGTTATTTTCTTGTTTTTCAGACTTCAGATGCACTGTGAATACTTATTGTCCTCAAATTCTAGAGGGTAAGAAAGACATTTTCTCAAGAATGCATAATTATAGTAAGTTGAAATAATGCTAATGACTAATGTTTTAGCATGTAACTTTTTTTTAATAATAGTAATAAAATAATTATAAAATAAAATCTTTTACAATAAAAAATGAAAAACAGGTGAGTTCCACGTGTCGAGGTCACATTTAGATATAGAGATTTGGTCTAGAAATTAGAATTATTATAGTGAATTCTGTCCTTTGACTATAAATGTAATATCATTATAATCGATCAATTCAATACATTTATGACACTTAAAACTTGCCCCAACCTGACATTTAGGGGTGTGCAGTTTTGTGTTTTTATTTTTGGAATCAAATCTGACTAACGACTGCAGCAGTAGGAGTCTATGGAATCCTTAACTTTATTTTTAATCAGGACAGGGTCAGTCAAGATTGCAGTCATTATCTTAAATTAAATTTAAAAAAATTTAATTTACTTTTAGTCCAATTTAGACCAGTAATCCGTACATCTTCAGTCCCTAGTTGCTGCTTACCAGTTTTAAGGGAGAAAATATAGCAAGAAACAGGATGGGTTGAAAATAATTAATTTTATTGTCAAATAAAACTAGAGGAAAAGATAAAGCAAAAGACAGGTGTGAAAATTGTTTTACATTTGTTTATTTGGTAGATGCTTTTATCCAAAGAGACTTACAAAAGAGGAATAATCCATCATGAAAAATTATGACTCTGAAGCCTTTAACAAATCAGCACAAACACACACCAGTCAAGTTAAACCAGCATCCATTTACTTATACAACCACACTGATGTAAAGTAATGCTACAGAGTTTTGAATTACTACAGAGATTTGTATTTTGAAGTCTATCACACCTCTCTCTGTTGAAATAATGTGTGTGTGGGAATGCACAGCACGATGTTGTACAATAGGAGTATCCCACCCACAGGTTTGACTATCTAAGGTATGTGATGTGTTCTTAAAAATACTAATTCACTGTTTTGAGCTAATCACAACATCCTGTTTGAAAAGACAAGCTGTGTCCGAAATTGCCTCCTATTCACTATATAGAAAATTGTGAATGTGTGAGCAATTTCAGACACAGATACAGTCTTTAAAACAAAACAATCGATTTCTATACTAAGTCGACTCAAAAACTAGGGCTAGCAGAGTCTAGGAATCAACTCCTTTTGAGAACATACAGTTGAAGTCAGAAGTTTATATACACCTTAGCCAAATACATTTAGGGTGTGATCACACTTGGCAACTCTGCTGCGATTGCTCTGTTAGTGAGGTTCATTTGAATAAGTGTGAATGCTGTCACAGTCTTTTTCCTGATGCCTTTGGTCTTGTATCGTTAGGTTCGGTGTTAAAAATGCCAGTGTAAATGCTAAGCAAACCAGGACTAAATGTATAATTTTCTTTTTTGGTCCGGACCAAGAGAAACTACACACAAGTGGGAACACACCCTTAATCTCAGTTTTTCACAATTCCTGACATTTAATCGTTAAAAAAATTTCCTGTCTTAGGTCAGTTAGGATCACTAATTTATTTTAAGAATGTGAAATATTATTATTATTATTATTATTATTATTATTATTAAGACTTATTTATTTCAGCTTTTATATCTTCCATCACATTCCCAGTGGGTCAGAAGTTTACATACACTTTGTTAGTACTTGGTAGCATTGCCTTTAAATTGTTTACCATGGGTCAAACATTTTGGGTAGCCTTCCACAAGCTTCTCACAATAAGTTGCTGGAATTTTGGCCCTTTCCTCCAGACAGAACTGTTGGAAGAGTCAGGTTTTTAGGCCTCCTTGCTTGCACACACCTTTTCAGTTCTGCCCACAAATTGAGGTCAGGGCTTTTTGATGGCCACTCCCAATACCTTGACTTTGTTTTCCTTAAGCCATTTTGGCACAATTTTGGAGGTATGCTTTGGGTCAATGTACATTTGGAAGACACTTCGTTTGAAGGTAGGCCTTAAAATACATCCACAGGTACACCTCCAATTGATCAGAATTTAATTGGTTAATTGCCTAAATACTTCACATCATTTTCCAGAATTTTCCAAGCTGCTTAAAGGCACAGTTAAATTAGTGTATGTAAACTTCTGACCAACTGGAATTGTGATTTGTCAGTTGTGATTGTGTTTGTGAATTGTTGGAAAAATTAATTGTGTCATGCACATAGTAGATATCCTAAACAACTTGCTAAAATTATAATTTGCTAACATGAAAGCTGTGGACTGGTTAAAAAAATGTGTTTTAATGACTTCAACCTAAGTGTATGTAAACTTCTGACTTCAGATGTATACAGTGCATCCGGAAAGTATTCACAGTGCTACACTTTTTCCACATTTTGTTATGTTACAGCCTTATTCCGAAATTGATTCAATTAATTATTTTCCTCAAAATTCTACAAACAATACGCCATAATGACAACGTAAATGAAGTTTGTTTGAAATCTTTGCAAATTTATTGAAAATAAAAAAATGTAAAAAAAATCACACAAGTATTCACAGCCTTTGCTCAATATTTTGTTGAAGCACCTTTTATAGCCTCAAGTCTTTTTGTGTATGATGCTCCAAGCTTGGCACACCTATTTTTGGGCAGTTTCTCCCATTCTTCTTTGCAGGACCTCTTAAGCTCCATCAGGTTGAATGGGGAGCGTTGGTGCACAGCCATTTTCAGATCTCTCCAGAGATGTTCAATTGGGTTCAAGTCTGGGCTCTGGCTGGGCCACTCAAGGACATTCACAAGTTGTCCTGTAGCCACTCCTTTTTCCTATCTTGCTGTGTGCTTAGGGTCGTTGTCCTGTTGGAAGATTAACCTTCATCCCAGTCTGAGGTCCAGAGCGCTCTGGAGCAGGTTTTCATCAAGGATGTCTCTTTACATTGTAGTGCCTACACTACACAGCAATGTCTGGTCTCCTCCAGACATGATGCTTGCCATTCAGGCCAAAGAGTTCAATCTTTGTTTCATCAGACCAGAGAATTTTGTTTCTCATGGTCTGAGAGTCCTTAAGGTGCCTTTTGGCAAACTCCAGGTGGGCTGTCATGTGCCTTTTACTGAGGAGTGGCTTCTGTCTGGCCACTCTACCATACAGGCCTGATTGGTGGAGTGCTGCAGAGATGGTTGTTCTTCTAGAAGGTTTTCCTCTCTCCACAGAGAAATGCTGGAGCTCTCTCAGAGTGACCATTGGGTTCTTGGTCACCTCCTTGACTAAGGCCCTTCTCCCCATATTGCTCAGTTTGCCTGGGTGGCCAGCCCTAGCAAGAGTCTTGGTGGTTCCAAACTACTTCCATTTACGGATGATGGAGGCCACTGTGCTCATTGGGACCTTCAATGTACTGTACTGTACCCTTCCCCAGATCTGTGCCTCGATACAATCCTGTCTTGGAGGTCTACAGACAATTCCTTGGACTTCATGGCTTGGTTTGTGCTCTGACATGCACTGTTAACTGTGGGACCTTATATAGACAGGTGTGTGCCTTTCCAAATCCTGTTCAATCAACTGAATTTACCACAGATGGACTCCAATCAAGTTGTAGAAACATCTCAAGGATGATCAGTGGAAACAGGGATGCACCTGAGCTCAATTTTGAGTGTACATGTGATTTTGTTTTTGTTTTTTATTTTTAATAAATTTTCGAAGATTTCAAACAAACTTATTTCATGTTGTCATTATGGGGTCTTGTTTGTAGAATTTTGAGGAAAATAATGAATTTAATCAATTTTGGAATAAGGCTGTAACATAGCAAAATGTTGAAAAAGTGAAGTGCTGTGAATACCTCCCGGATGCACTGTATATTCACATGACAAATGGGCTAAGATTCCACTAGATTGGTTTCAGAGGCTTCTGAAAACATTCTTGAAATGTTTTATTGGAGGTAATAAAGCATAAAGGATGCTCTGCAAAAACATGAGTTTGGGGATTAAATTATACTGACATGACATTTGTGGTGAGGATTTATTTATATATTTCTTTTTATTTGTAACCAAGTAAACAACTTTTTCAAAATCACTCAAAAGTGTAAACTTTTAAATATTTTTTTTTTTTCTTTTTCTTTTTTCTTTTTTACAATTCAGATCACACATAGCATCAGGATACATGATTGTGGCAGGGCCGGGTCGTGATCCTACACACCCGGTCCCGTATTAAGCTAATCAAGGTCGACTGCAGAGGATCTTTATCCCTCTCGGAAAGCTTGATTAGCCTAATACGGGATCGGGTGTGTAGGATCATGACCTGGCCCCGCCCTCCGCCCTGCCACAATGATAAAAATATGATTTAAAAGAAGATGACTGTACACATATCCAATACTGCCATGTCATTCTCAAAAACCATAGATACAACTTTACAACTTCAGGGCCAAAATGTTTAGCGGAACAGGACATGACCTCAGCTCTCCCTTTCTCAGTGTATTACAGATCAAATGAGTGGTCCGGGATCTATGGCATCCGGGAGGCAGATCAAGAGGTCTGGTCTACCAAGCTGGAGTAGAAGTTTCTGCTCTTCACCTTCAATGTTTTTTCATAGACTTTTTAGTCTTTCGTGCCATTCCAAGCTTTCTCCTGTTGAACATAGCCTTTTTCCTGTAGAAAGATTAAACATCTCTTCCACGGATCCACTCATCCCATTGAGCTTCCCATATCAGCTGTTTCACATCTACGTGAAGAAAATGTGGAAGAATTGAACTTCACACTCTGCACTTTCTTCTGCAAATATATTTCACTCACAGATAACATGCTATTAAACACTCTGAATGATGAAACCTATTAATCTCTTATTATTGTGTATGAGGGGTCATTTTCTGGACCTCATTTTTCTGGACCTCAAACTCAAAATTAAAATGGAAAAATTAAAAATATATTAATCTTAGAAGAGGTGTATCCAAGACATTTATTGTACGAATTGCCTTTTTGTCCAGGTGGGTTTTTTTGCAAAAAGAAACATTGCCATAACCTTCATATTTATTTAAAGCCATAAATAAACAGTGTATTACTGATTTGATACTCTATACATTACCATGACTTTGTCGAGTAACATTAAGTATAATACAACTCAGGTTTACAATCTATGCCACTCAGTTGACGGAGCTCAAAAATGCCAAAAAGAGATAAAAGTCTTTAAATCATGTCTCTCCTGTGTTGCCTATTGGTTTGTGATACCACATGAAATTGCAGGATTGTGCATTGTTTTTGTTGTTTTATTGTTCAGCTTAACATTTGTATTGGTTGCTTCTCAACATGATGTATAGCAAAGGAAAATATTCATGTACAGAGTTAACAATTAAACCCCATTGTTTCTCTTACCCCCTCCCAATCCCCAACCCCACCCTTGAGCCCCAACAAACATCCCTGTGGTCAAAGTCTGAGTACATATAAAAAAAAAAATTACTTATCAATGTAGTAACTCTCCTGCTCTTACTTGAGCCAGCACTAAAAAAAAATGTCCACCTCATATCTTCCCAAATTTTCAGCTTCCTGCAGGGAAAATGCGTTTCATGAAGAAACACAATATCATATTTCTTATGCTTAAGAAAAGAAATAACCTTCCTTGTTTTTATTGGTTGCCTGAACCTATTCACATTTTATGTTGTGAGGGACAATCCACTCATATTAACATTTGACATTTTGTCATTTGAGAAAAAATTTATTGTGTCTCAAAGTTAAAATTATAAAAACTTCATTCCAACATTTGTGCAACAATCAACCCCAGAACAAAACAAACAGAAAAAAGAAAAACGTGCGCATTAACCCCTCATACAAAAGTGCGAACTGGCCATCCCTCTAAACTCAAACAGTCCCTGTGACAACTTTGCCATCTGATTGCTCAAGTCCGGTGCTTCTATAAAAAAAATTGTAAGACAGAACTACACAACAGAAGATAATCTAAAAAACAAACTCCAGCCCTAAGCAGAATAAAAAAAAGAAATTAAAATAAAATGTAGATTCATCCACTTAATTGTCTCAAAGGTGTGTTCCTCTACAAAACAAGCTCCAGCCGCTAGCGGAACCAGCAAAAAAAAATTTCAGTTCTTTGGGCAGGCAAACTCACTCCAATGTCCGCAAGAAATATTCAACAAAACCAACTCAAGCTAACAGAAGGCATAAGCACCCAAAACGAGCAGATTTATCCACAAGCTGTCCCAAAGAAATTATATTACACAAAACAAACTCCTGCCGATAGGCGGAACCAGCACAAAAATAAACTAAAAAGGTGCCCAGCTTCCTCAGACAGTCAAGTTTATTTTCTATAAGTCGGTCCACATGAAAATCACCAAATGGCTCACTCACTTTTTTTGAAGGACAGTGCTTGCTGTGGGCATGTATATTCTCTACGTCCATAATTTGGATCTATTCTTTGTTTGGCTGGAAACATCAGAGCAAAAGCAATCTTCCATTGATGTAAGAGATTCTTGCATTCCTTGAATCGATCACATCTCTCTCTTGCAGAATTCACAAAGTCTGGGAACAAGAAAATTCTGTGATTCTTCCAAGAAAGCTTTCCTTTGCTCCTTGCCTCATGTAACACGAGATCTTTATCAGATGATCTCAGAAATTTAAAGAATTGATCGGGCCTGTCTTCCTTAGTGGATCAGTGAGCTGGGACTCTGTGAGCTCGCTCGATTTCCAGATTATGGCCTGTTGTGTTGAGCATACTCAGGAATAGCTCGTCTAGGAATTTCACCGTATCTCTGCCTTGCTCATGAATTCCAACAATTCCAATGTTGTTTAGCCGATTATGACTCTCCAAATACTCCAGCTTTTCCCAAACGCATTGCAAGTCTGCCTTGGTCGCTAGCAGGTTAGCAGGTAATTCCCTCTCCGATGACTCCAGGTAATCGATCCATCTTTCGACGTCCGACAATCTTGTAACCAACTCGGATAACTTTGTCTCCATGGAAGTAATCGATCGATGTATTGCAGCCAAATCTTCCAAGTCCACAACAACCATCGTCAGCATTGCCGATACATTCATCAATTCTTCTGGCCTGCCACTGCTGGGAATCAGCTTGAGTACGTAAGTGTCTTTTAATGTCTCCAGATCCCGAGGATTTTGAATTTTTTGACATATTGTCTTCCTATAACATTTAAGAATCAGGGTGTATGAAATCTCACTGGTTTATGACACAAATAGTATTAAAACTAGCAAAGTGGCACCACGTGACTCAGGATTGTGCATTGTTAAATGCTGCATCAGTATGTTAGTCATTTAGCATATACTTTTATCCAAAGTAACATACAAATGAGGACCATAGTAAGCAATTTGTCATACAAACATCAACAATATCTGCAATATTGCACTGCCAAGTTCTTAAAGTAGCTGGAGTACTAATGTAAGCGTATAAGAAAGAGACATGGAAAGAAAAGTACTTTTCTTTTTTTATTTTTTATTATTATTATTATTATTAGTAGTAAGTGCAATTAGTGTGGATTGGTTAAGAACTCATGGAACAGATCAAAATGTAAGCCCTTTTTTACTATAAATCTCCACTTTCAAAATGTCAAATGTGAACAGAATGTGAAAGTGGAGATTTATAGTAAAAAGGACTTAAATATTGGTTTGTTTCTTACCCACACTTATATTGCTTCTGAAGATATGGATTTAACCACTGGATCAGGGTTTCCGTCGGGCATTAAAAGTCATTAAATGGATTTTGCGAAAATTAGCATTAAATGTTATTCCTACAGGCATTAAAAAAAATAGATAGTTTTTAAAAAATAATATTACCAATTTATTTTGAATACAGCCTTCACAATTAATAACTTTGATTTGCTGTCGCAAAATATGTACATTGGTGTGATAAACACGCGGATCCAGTTTGGTAATTGCCTGCGGCCAGTGCAAAATTGACGTAACGCCAGATGTTTGGACAGCGGCGGGCTGGGACCTGGAGGAGTTAGAACAGAGAACGTAAAGTTGCAAAGAAATGGGTAAGTGAAAATTCCAGCAAAAGTGGCTAGAAGACAAAGAATTTAGGACATGGTTGTTTACATGGTTGGTTGTCAACATGGAGCCGTTAAATCTCATATGCAGTCCGATGGCCACAAATCGGCTGTAAAAGGCAGACAGCAATTAACTATCTCAAGTTACTTCGCCGTGACCGACAAAGTAACATCTTCAGCAACTACCACCACAACTGCTGCTGTAGTGACCACCGCTTCCTGCGGAGCCACTACCAAAGGAAAATCGATCGAACTTTGACCAGCGTTTGATTTGAATGCGACACTGCAGGCAGAGGTGCAGCACCACTCATATGCATCAAATGAAGGTGTTTCTGAGTTGTTCCAGGGAATGTTTCCTGATTCGCAAATAGCCAAATCTTTCACATGTGGAAAGGACAAAACCAGCTACATTTTAAAATGTGGACTTGCCCCATACTTCAAAAAAAAAATAAAATGATTTCTGTGATTAACAATTTAGCCTCAGCCAGGACCATACAGGATCTACCTTGATGAAGAGAGGAGGAAGAGAGAGGGTGCCATGCGTGGACTTAAGAGAAAAGCTTTGGAAGATGAGCTGGAAGAACTGAAAAAAAGGGAGATGTTGATGGAGATGTGCGCCAGCCTTCAGAATGATGTCGATCAACTAGCTGATCAGGCCAAAAACAAATCTAACACACTCATGGCTCAAATGATTACAACATCTCTATGAGGAGATACAAGGACAAATGCAATGAATTGAAAAATGTTGAGTCAGTTGGAACTAAAAGTGAGCGAACTAAGGCACATGGATTAATTATCTTGGTAACACTTTAGAATACTGTATCTTACTTAATGCATAACTAATAAGGAATTACTGCAGAACTAATAGGTAATTCTTCATTAACACTTAAGTCACTACTATTAACTACTAAGGAAGCTGTGTTAACTAATCAGTATGTAATAGCATTTTATAGTTGTGTAAAGTAACGATTAGCTAATCAATAACTATTGAATTCAGTCATGCCTCCTGATGAACTACTTTTAATTATCTACTAATTCAGCAACAGGAGAAATAACTATTGAGTAACTACTAATGAACAATCGATTAATTACAATTACAATAATATCATAACAATTAGCCATTACAATATTCAGGTTGTGTCCCTTTCTTCTTCCTTCTAATGTTATTATTACTATGGAAATGCCATACGCATTTCGTGGAATTACTACACTCCCAAAATGAGTCATTATACAGCAAATTTTGTAGTTTTGGCCTGTATGGTCAATTGCTTTGTGAGTGTGGTCTGTAACAAGAAATCAACAACAGAATGGAACCACATCCCCACTATAAGTGACTAAGGAGGTCACGTGTATTCGATGGCGGTACAATTTACACAAACAGACACATAATGGCTTTTTTTCCAGTCATGGCCTGATTTTTCAGTATGCCTATAGCATTCAATATCTAGTTGAAATTTGACATCTGCAAATACATTTTATATTTTAAACTGTCTCCTGAGCCATTTCTAATTCAGTTCAGAGTGATACAGTTTATTTAAATTATGTAGATTGTCTCAAATATCCAAGATTATCATCATTGTCAGATTGAATGGCTACAATTGGGGCTTTTTAAAAATGTATCGTATGTATATGTGTGTGTGTGTGTGTGTGTGTGTATGTGTATATATATATATATATATATATATACTCACCTAAAGGATTATTAGGAACACCATACTAATACTGTGTTTGACCCCCTTTCGCCTTCAGAACTGCCTTAATTCTACTTGGCATTGATTCAACAAGGTGCTGAAAGCATTCTTTAGAAATGTTGGCCCATATTGATAGGATAGCATCTTGCAGTTGATGGAGATTTGTGGGATGCACATCCAGGCCACGAGCTCCTGCTCCACCACATCCCAAAGATGCTCTATTGGGTTGAGATCTGGTGACTGTGGGGGCCATTTTAGTACAGTGAACTCATTGTCATGTTCAAGAAACCAATTTGAAATGATTCGAGCTTTGTGACATGGTGCATTATCCTGCTGGAAGTAGCCATCAGAGGATGGGTACATGGTGGCCATAAAGGGATGGACATGGTCAGAAACAATGCTCAGGTAGGCCGTGGCATTTCAATGATGCCCAATTGGCACTAAGGGGCCTAAAGTGTGCCAAGAAAACATCCCCCACACCATTACACCACCACCATCACCAGCCTGCACAGTGGTAACAAGGCATGATCCATGTTCTCATTCTGTTTACGCCAAATTCTGACTCTACCATCTGAATGTCTCAACAGAAATCGAGACTCATTAGACCAGGCAACATTTTTCCAGTCTTCAACTGTCCAATTTTGGTGAGCTCTTGCAAATTGTAGCCTCTTTTTCCTATTTGTAGTGGAGATGAGTGGTACCCGGTGGGGTCTTCTGCTGTTGTAGCCAGGGTTTCCGTTGTCCGGTAATTACCGGACATTGGCCGGTAAAAAAATTAAATGTCCGACAAAATTAAATCTCTCCGGTCAAATTGTCCGATTAAAATTGCCTAATAATCCCGTCCCCCTAACACAATCTGAATTTGAGAATAAGCCTAAAATGTATAAAGCAAAAATACACCGATCTCTTGCTATGTTATAAAGGAACAGGCTCTATCGTTTGAAAGTTATGAAACAACATCGCATGCTGCATTTCAAATAAAGCGCACGCCTAAAACGGCTGCAATATAGACCTAAGCAAGGAACGATTGAGTGAGACGTTTCAAATATGGCCAGGCCCAGGCAGACTAGCTTTAAAAGCTTTTTTCAGAGGCCAGACGATGGTGAATCAGGAACATCTCATTATAGATAGATCAGTGCTTCTAATCCGCGCATTCGTGCAGTTTTTTTTCTCTATCAAAACTGAATAGCCTGTGTTCATCAGTGCATGGTTACAGTCTATATCAAGCAGGGACACGTTTGTGTGCATTTTATTTTGTGATTTCACCAGAATTAATAGAGAGTCTCCGCAACGGCGATAGATTGAAACGCGCGTCCTAGTGAAGATTGCGCAACTCGCGCAGCGCGTCGTCCATGCAACTGATAGCAGCGGACACGAGCGCTCAGCTTGATTTCAAAAACAACAGATTTTAGCGCTAGATCTCTTATTTAATAACGGACTAAATGAATGATCTGCTAGTTAACTGGAGATGTTTTATTTATTTGTATTAGGTACATCCGTGCCTCAATGTTTCAAAAAATGAATGTGTGTGAAACCACAGTAAAAAACAATTGGCGTTGATTGACGCCAATCGGACGTTCATGTTTTTTTTTTCGTCTATTTGAAAGTTAAGCTAATAATAATAATATGTTGCATTCTATACGGCCTGATTATGTCATTTTTTAAGTTACATAGACTGCCTCCAGTTTTCCTCAACTTGACTAATTAAGAGGCGATATATTTGACCGGCATATCATCAAAATGTCCGTAAAACGAAACCTCTGCCGGTCACTTTGACCGGCACCATTTTTTTCTAGCGGAAACTCTGGTTGTAGCCCATCCGCCTCAAGGTTGTGCGTGTTGTGGCTTCACAAATGCTTTGCTGCATACCTCGGTTGTAACGAGTGGTTATTTCAGGCAAAGTTGCTCTTCTATCAGCTTGAATCAGTCGGCCCATTCTCCTCTGACCTCTAGCATCAACAAGGCATTTTCGCCCACAGGACTGCCGCATACTGGATGTTTTTCCCTTTTCACACCATTCTTTGTAAACCCTGAAAATCCCAGTAACTGAGCAGATTGTGAAATACTCAGACCGGCCTGTCTGGCACCAACAACCATGCCACCCTCAAAATTGCTTAAATCACCTTTCATTCCCATTCTGACATTCAGTTTGGAGTTCAGGAGATTGTCTTGACCAGGACCACACCCCTAAATGCATTGAAGCAACTGCCATGTGATTGGTTGATTAGATAATTGCATTAATGAGAAATTGAACAGGTGTTCCTAATAATCCTTTAGGTGAGTGTATATACACACATGTATGTGTGTGTGTGTGTGTGTGTGTGTATGTATATGTATACACATATACATATATATTACACATATATACATATGTGTATATACACATATATACACACACACATATGTGTGTATATATGTGTGTATGTGTGTGTATATATATATATATGTGTGTGTGTGTGTGTTTATATGTATGTGTATATATACGTATAAATTTCAGCTGTGTGAGCAACACACAGTTTATAAAGTGAAGAAAACAACACAGATATGTTACTAAGGGTTCAAATGCGAACTATAAGGGATCTCAATGTGTGTTTAAAGACTGAGTATTAAACTATATTTAACTTGACACAGTGACCTAAACATTTTATTTTTATGATGCAACACACCCGAGACACGACACAAGCATGTCTGACGCAGGTCGTATTGTAGGGTAACCACCGGGACAGTCCCGAAATTGGAAGCTTTGTCCCGCAAGTCATAATCAGTGTCCAGACATCCCAAGTCTCCCGGAAGTTCCGGGAGTCTCCCGCGTATTGATAGCGGCTCCCTGATGCCCGCAAATTAGTTAAAATCTCCCGGAATCAAGAGCGAGCGAGCAAGAGCGGTTAGACTGTGCTCCAAACGGTGTAGCACGCACGGCAGAGAGGGAGAGAGCGAGAGACCTTGCGTGTGTGTGTGCGTGTGTGCATCAAGAAGTGAAGACAGAGAGCATCCTGATTGGCCTGTTTCGGTAAGTCAACCAATCAATTGTCAGTGTGGGCGGGCTTTTATCTCTTCTCCCGAACTTAATTAATCAGGACAGTGTATCCAGACACAGGAGCGCCATGGCAGAGGGAGAGTGCCCCAAAAAGCGAAAATATAAGACACATCTTACGCCAGACTACACGAGCTGGGATACCTCCCTAAAATGACTTTTTGCAGGTTGGGATGCCTGAGTGTCCCGCATTTAAATTTTGTCTGTATACATTTTTATCTTTATTATTATTTCGGCATCGTTTTATTTCATCGTCCTTTAATTACAAAATCACTATAAAAAAAAAAAGTTGATAAGAGAACACTGAACATTTTCTTGCCAGAGCGGGAAAACACTGGAAAAAAAACTGCAACAGAAAAATGGGTCTATCTAGAGCTCCCGAGAAGAAAAAGTGTCTGTTCGTATAATAAAGAATTGGAGAAAATATATACATGGTTAAAACCAGTTACAGGTGACCCTAAAAAAGGAGAGTGCAGGGTATGCCACCGAAGTTTCACGGACTGCTCTGCTGAAGCATTTCAGTGCCCCAAACATGACAGCTCTGATATCTTTGGCTTGGAGCATTCCTGTCACCAACGTGTTCAAGGAGAGGGTGTTTTCACTGATGACCGCTGCGTGGACAGAGACAAGGAACTGAGCATCTGTGGACCTCATCAAAAGTGAACTCCTGGTGGAGTTCTACAGTCATAATGAATGAGAAGGCCCTACTCAAAGCAGCCAGATCAGACAAAAATAAATAAATTCAAGATGCACTAAATCCGGTAAGAACGCATTTCATCTTTCTAGTCTTTAATAATGGAATTTATGTGCTTATTTGGAAATTTGCTTTTTAATGATTAGTTATTTATTTTCACTTCATTATATTTACATTTAGTAGGTCTGAGATGTTAAAATTTGTTTGTATCGTAGACCTTATGCCAAACTGAGTGACGTTCACAGCGCCGTCATTAACATTTAACATCACTGCAAAATACATCTAATATAGAATAGGTTTATTCACCTAGTACAATAATAGTAAGTTATCTCTCCCTCGTGTCCCGCATAATCAGGTCTGCTGACCTGCAACAGAGCAATAGCCAGGTGGTCACCCTATACCCCTGGCTTGTTTCTTAAAAAAAAAAAAAAAATGTCTGACGCAGGTGTAAATTGTTCTTAAACAAGCCCTCATAATAAATCTCCAACTGATTGACAAATTCACTTGTGAAATGGATTGCTGTGAACTGTATGCCAATGTTTGTCTTATGATCAATAATATGGTAATAAACAATACATTGTATTCTAAAGACACTTTTATATTGTTTTATCAATGATTAACTCTTCTGCTACAAGAAGGTAATG
Organism: Xyrauchen texanus; assembly: GCF_025860055.1. Lineage (NCBI taxonomy): Eukaryota > Metazoa > Chordata > Actinopteri > Cypriniformes > Catostomidae > Xyrauchen > Xyrauchen texanus. Next base: position 37,939,649 of record NC_068303.1, read on the forward strand.
CATTTTAATTATCTGAATATTTTTTATTATTTATATATATATATATATATATATATATATATATATATATATATATATATATATATATATATATATATATCATTTTTTAATATTTAAAGATAACTATGTATAATTATATATTGATATAAATATGTATAATCATTATATATTGAATTATTGTTATCAGCAAATATTTGTATATGCAATTAATCGGGACACCATGTATTTAATTCGATTAAAATTGAATTGTAATCGATTGACAGCCCTAAAAAATATATATATATTTATGTGTGTATGTGTGTGTGTGTGTGTGTGTGTGTGTGTATATATATATATATATATATATATATATATATATATATATATATATATATATATATATATATATATATATATATATATGTATACGTGGTTAGTCATGGGTCATGTATGGCATTACAAATTTTAAAAATGGCATTAAAAAGCATTAAATTAGATTTGATGATACCTGCAGAAACTCTGTGGATCCTTATGGATTACTTTTTATGTGGCCTTTTGTGATTTTTGGAGCTTCAGAATCTCTGCTCACCATTCACTTGCATTTTAAGGACCAACAGAGCTGAGATTTTCTTTTAAAAATCATTTGTGTTCTGCAGAAGAAAATCATACACATCTGGGATGGCATGACAGTGAGTAAATTATGAAAGAATTACAATTTTTGGGTGAACTAAACCTTTAACTTAAGTGTAAATAGGCTGATTATGAAATAACTCAAATGTTCTCATCAGCAAAGAACTCTACTAGGCTTACTAGTATTTTCAAAGTTTTGGTTGTCTTTCCTTGACATCCATGCCATGATGATATTTCTGATTCGTTTCCAAAAAGTTAGAACTAAAATCTGTTTATTATGAAAATTCAAGAAAATCCAAAGCATGCATAGAGTTTGCAGAGCAAATAAATTGAATACAAAATCGAAATGTACCGAAAGAGCAGGCTTATTGACAAAAGGCATGCAGTAACACCCTCTCTGCACTGGGTGCTTCATGCATCTTAAGATTGGGAAAGATGTGCTTTTAACATGATGCGCTGCTCACGTCTGGTCTAGACAATGTAAGGAAGGAGTAAGGCACATACAAAATGCCCCCTAAAACTATAGTTCCTCAGGTGTGAAAGCGACAAAAAGTACTAATCCCGGGGGAAAGTACCTACAACAGGCTTTAGTACCTGCAGTGGGAAAGAGCCAGCGCTCCAAGAACTGTGACGATGAGAAAGTTCTTTACAGTGTTTTGTCTGTGTGCTCTAAACCGAGAGTATTTTATTAATAAAAGTCACAGTGGCTACAATTTCTCCATTAGTAACAACTGTTCTTTTAAACACATGGGATGGAGCTGCTGAAGCAAGTAAGTATAGCTACAGGCCGGAGGTTAAGGTTGGGGAAAGGGTTAGGTTAGGGGCTCCCTATATCATTGCTGGTGGCTTGGAGCTCTCAACCGTTTTTGGAGTTCTGACTGCAGCTATATCCTTCTCGGCTGAAGGGTAATCAGGCGACTGCTTCCGGGTCCTAATGCCTGCCATATGCAACCTTTGACAGTGCGACAGATGTGATAACAACAATGCGATTTTGACAAGGTGTGACTTCTAGTAATGTGCAACTTTCTTTGTTTGACAAGATTCTATTACAATTTAAAGAAAGCACATGAACAAACATTTTTGCCTCAATATAGAGTTCTCTGATACATCACAATTGGGGATGGGCGATATATTGAATATTTAGAGTATTATCGATGATTTTGCTGACAATAAAAGTAATATAGTTAATTTTAAGTTGATTGTAGTGTGCTTTTTATTTGGCCACTACTTTCCTTAGATTTGGGATACTGAAAATTAGACTTGGACCAATTTTAATGGACTTGGACTTGTCACAGACTCGAATGCATTTTTACTCGGACTTGAGCCTTTGGGACTCAGGATTTGATTGAATCTGCTTGTTAGAGTCGTTCGTTCTTTTGTCACATGACAGCCGTCTATCACATGACAAAAGAATGAACGACTAGGACCAGATGACTCGAGAGGTGAGCTAATAATTTCTGTTTCCTGTGAGAGCAATGCATAGTGTATACTGCTGTCACTTGACTAAAGAACGAATGACTTAGACCAAAAGAGTTGAAAGGTGAACAAATAATTTATGTACAGCGCCTATGTTTATGCAAACGAATGGAGGTTGCATGCGCAGTCAACACAAAATTAACAAATCACTCTCTGAGACTACTCGTTTTTCTGAGTCACATAAAAGATTTGTTCAAAACAAACAAATCGTTCATGAACAACTCACTACTGCTCAGGTAGCCTCAAGGCATAGTGGTGATAACATACTAATTTCATTTCAATAGCTCAAAATGTTGGGCTTTGTGCAGGCTAGTCAAGATCTTCCATGCTAGACTCAGTAAACCATGTCTTTAGTTCATACAATTTAAGAGTGAAATAGAAATATTTGACGCAGTGATAACAAACAAAGCTTTCCGAAACTGCGAGTCAATTTCCAAGTGCTTCGGAAAAAGATGAACTGTTTCTGAGAGCTCGAAACACAGAGGTCATCAGCTGGTCACAGGCGAGTAAATGCGATTTTAAAGATTCAAAAGCAGCTACAATAACACAATGCATTGGAAATTATTTACTGCCCTGTATGTGTCACGTATTTTTCATGGTTGTCTACAATATCCTGGAATAGAGGGTATGAACTGACGTCACTTTCCCACCTGAACATGCCCGCTCAGTCAGACTGAGTGCAAAACATCCTGCAACATGGCTGCCTTAAGTTAGATATAACTGTGAAAATGGGAGTAAAACAAATGCTTATTGTCGTAGCAGATTCCCCAAACCGCCATCGAGAGTCAAATATTACTTGGAGGCGCGAAGTTCTGTTTACAAAAATAGACTATTACAAAAATAACAAAGCCGAGATGGTTCATGTAGCATCTTAAGTTACATTTTAGAGCATGCCTTTTTTATACAGATTCTGTTCTCTTTGATGATGGCCTCTTTGTCCAATAACCCATAATATTATCCAATGAAATCTTATTCCTCAATTATTTACGTCATCACTCGTAACAGGCCATCCTGGCTTAACTTACTTCAGTGAGTGACTTCTGTGAGTAACAGTGATTGTTATGCTTACTTCAAAAACATAACAATTTTATTTGATATGCATAAAACACACTGTAATCACTTCATATGGTTATATATTTTAAATGAACTAACAATCATCGTAATACTATCAATCAGATCATGGAATGTCATGGGGCGTAGAGAACTTTTCTTCCCTATCAAAAAGAAAACTCTTGAAGTCAGGAGTTCCAAGTGCCAAAGTTTAGAGTTTATTGAGCAAACCAACAAACCCGAGATGTCAGCTGAGATTTGACACTCTTGGTCAAACCCCTCATTTTTATTCAATTTGTTATCTAGCATGACCACATCCTACACCCTCTTATTATTTTTTGTAACCACTGGATACTGTCCGCCACCATTAATTCACAGAGCCTCTGACGTCTTTAACCATTATTTTACAGAGCCTCTGACATCTTTTTAATGGTGTGAACCTGGCTTCTAATCCCTTTTAAACAATAATCTTTTAAATTCATTTGTTATAAAAGCAACATTTTGAGTAAATAAAAAAAGCAACATTTTGAGTAAATAAAATCTGACAATCTGAACATATTACGGGCATTTTAATCATTGATTGTGTAAATCTTTAACCTTGCTGTGTTCCCAGATCATTGTCTCTGCTACAACTGAGTGCACAGTGTATTTCTTGCAGCATAAGCACTTTTAGTTACCTCACATGCTCTCTCCTGGGTCACACAAAGTCCAGGCTATTCTTTGTTAGTTCATAATTAACATATTATGAATTATTAACATAATTTAAAAGAAAATAATCACTTCGGAAAGGGTCATATGCCAAAATAATAAATGTAATACCCTCTATCTTCCTGCCTACTCTATCCATTCTAAAGTACTACCTGATTTTAGTATAAAAGAAAATTAAATTCCCTACCATTCTTGGGTAATTCCAGAATTTTACTAGAATTCATCCAGCTCATCCAGTCCAGGGACTATGGTGTACCCAATATCAACTCCAGATGGCTTTACAGACACATTGAGCATCTGTTTAGCAGCAGCCTTCACCATCATTTATCTGAGGAGAGCAGTGGCGGTTCTAGCTTGTATGGCGCCCTGGGCGAACCCCCCCACTCCTGGAAAAAAAGTACCATTCTGCACTAACTAATTTTTATTCAGACATTTGGAACAACACAAAGAGTTTACACACTCTTGGTCCTTAATAATGTGTGTTGCCTCCTTGAGCACAAGTGACTGCTTGCAGCATTTTCCGATGTTGTATGAGCCCCAATTGTCCTTTGTGGAAAAGCTGGGTCACCAAAGAATTTACCACAGTAAAAATGAAAAGATACTCAAGATACAAAAAGTATTTTTGCCGCTTGGTTGATTTAATTAAACTGAATTAATGAACTTTGGAGTTTACATTATGGTGAAGAGTTGAGCCTCAGCTAACGATGAGGATAGGTATATATCGCACTAGAAATGTATTACTCAATTTATTGCTCACTTCAATGAGAAATTGCTGTGATTTTTTTGGATCTCTCTAATTAAAAGAAACAAAAATGGGGAAAATCTAGGAGTATGTGAACTTGTAAGTGTAAACAATGTCAGATGCTGTGTGCACCCCAGTTTAAATACTAGCATACAATCTTATATACTATAAAATAGGGCACACCTGAGGTTAAGGTTAATGGTGTCTCGACACTCCTGCCTTGAGGTGCCAAACAGGCCTTTCCTAAAAAAGCGTGCAGAGAAGGAGAAAGCCACGATCACCTTAGACACCAGATCCGTGCCCCCGACTGAAAGCATGAGTCACAGCCCGAGATGCCCCTTTCAGTCAGATGCCCGCACTGAAAATATTTTTATTAGGGCTATAAAACTATACAAATATTTAATCACGATTAATCGCATAATGTTTTGTAGTTAATCGCAATTAATCGCAATATCTTTATAAACATGAGGGGACAAAATATGCTTAAACCAGATGTATTTTTCAGTCATCCACTCCTCCAACAGAGTTGAACAACAGAAAACAAACACAACTCAATTCAAATTATGTACAAAATATGGTTGTTGTAAGTGTATTATGACAAGATTTATTCACTTCTTTTTATGGAGTTTTGACAGACATAATCTTTTCAGGAGCACAGTGGAATTAAATAGCTCTGGTCATGTGACTATTTGCACCATTCATGCAAAAAAGTCTGCATTGTCAACTGACAACTCATCAAAAAATACATCAAAAACTCCTTTTAGATCCTGGTCACATTGTAACCAGTGGGATCAAATGGGAAAGCCCATTTAGGAGTGTAGATTACCTGCAGGGTTCCAGAAATGTTCTCAACCTCTGCATTGGCTAGTGCAATATCAAACAGAGACACTGACAGAACCTCGGAGACAGCAGCATGGTTTCCGTTAGCCGCTAATCAGTACTGCGCTCCCTATAGGCATATTACGTAGTCTGCATAGGGCAACAACTCCCCAGGGGGGCATCAGAAACTCCACCGGCTGACAGACACTTGAGTGCGCACTCAAGGAATCTGTGTCTCACAGGTACAGCACGTTTATTTGGTGGACTACAGAGAACAGTGTTTGATTTGCAAAACGTTTCCAAACACAAATATAAGGTGCCGTTGTATACAAAGCTTATGGTTTCAATTCATATAAGTGACAGAATTTGTGCAATAGTCGAACAAATATACTCTCTGTCACTGCCTGCAACAATGGTAGGCTTATTCTTAACTGATGGAAAATGCGTAATTCTGCCCAGGCAGGTTACATTTTCGTGAGGCAGTGAAAGCTATGGATTATAGGACTTCTTCGGGATGCTTTGCATTTTAAATGATTCAGCATTTTTCCCCCCTCCACTTTTCATCTTATTACGTGGCTCGATTAGCACATTATCATGGAAAAGCTTTACACTATTCTCCACGGCATCCACGCATAACTCACCACACACCCCACCAAGAGCAAGAACCATGTTATAGCAACCACGAGGAGGTTACCTCATGTGACTCTACCCTTCCTAGCAACCGGACCAATTTGGCTGCTTAGGGGACCTGGCTGGAGTCACTCAGCACACCCTGGATTCGAACTTGTGACTCCAAGGGTGGTTGTCAGCGTCTTTTCTCAACCCAATGATTCAGCATTTGATACTCGCCCCTACTCAGGCCCCTATGATTCAGCATTTAACGTAATTATTGTTTGCACACCAGAGCAAAAGGGGGAAAAACATTGGCTCACCATTTGTCAAGCACTGAAACTTTGCCAGGTGATTTACAATCTGGAATCATGTGTAACAGTAACATTAAGTACTCTTTGCAACCTGAACTTCATCAGAATGTTGATTTGTGACACCAGTGCTGAAAAAGCTTAATGCAGCGCAACAAATGGTGAAACAGAACACAGGTGTCTTAATACACAGGAGAACACAGGAATTAATAAATATTGAAAATATTTTTAAGTTTACAGTGTCTAAAAAAACTTGATTGTCCTGCACAATGAATTCTACAATAGAACGCAGTCTTGAGATGCATTTCTAAATATTTAAGTTCTTTTAAACTTTACAGTGAGTTGTAGCACAACAATCAAAGACGTCTGTCCAGTGCGTGTTTACATGTCCGTGATGCACGTGTGAACGAACGTAACTTGCCCTATAGCCTTCTTGAAAAACTGACCCGAACCTGTAGGTTTGTTGGGTACCATCGTACTCAAATCAAAAACATGTGCAGAATAAATGAATAGTGATTTTGTATTTGAATACCATGCACACCCCTATTAATAATGCATGATTTTGGATCGGTTCATAATTAAAAAGTACATATAAAGTTGGTTACAAGATTGTCGGACGTCGAGAGATGGGTCAATTATCTGGATCCATCGGAGAGGAATTTAGCTGCTAATCCCCTTAGCGTCCAAGATAGATTTGGAACGAGTTTTTGAAACAAAGTTTTGGAGAACCGTAGTAGGTAAAATAACATCTGATTTGTTTTCATTCCTGAGTATGAGGAAGGCAGAGATATGGTAAAATTCCTAGACAAGCTCTTCCCGAGTCTACTCGACATAACAGGCCACAAGCTGGAAATTGAGCGAGCTCACAGAGTCCCGGCTCCTAGATCCACTGAGGGACACAAGCCCCATCAATTCAGGCCAAATATCTGCGATCATCCGATAAAGATTATGCAAGGCGAGGAGCAAAGGAAAGCTTTCTTGGAAGAATCACAACATTTTAAGGGGTTGGAATTTGGATTGAGCGCCACCATTTCCGGATTGATGTGCAGAGATGGGGAGGGCTTTTGAGGAGATGGCAAGTAGTAGTAGTAGTCCTTTATTGTCACATAGTAAACCAGTGAAATTGGCCATCGACCTGTCCATACAAACATACATATGACAAGGGGATAGACAGGACAGGAAGACAGGGAATTAGAAGAAATACAGCATGACATGAGGAGAGGAGAGGAGAAAAAAAAAGGCAGCCCCCAGACTATGCTCCTTAAGAAGTACAGTGTGGGAACAGGGAAAAAAACACCTCAGCAACATTAGCACATAATCAGTACACTCTACAACATGAACAAGACTTGCAACAGGGGAGGGGATTGGGGGGTGGAGGTGGCCCAGCACAGGCAAGCAGCCATCCGGACCATGTAGAAGGCTGGACTTGTTTTTCAGGAAGTGACCCCACTAGTGAGGTATTTGGTGATTTTGGGGGACTCTCGGGGAATGGATGAGGAGAGAGAAGTTTAGTTTAATTATGTATGTTTACGATATAATTTATTTATATCATATGGTGTTTAGGGAGGGATATTAGTGAGAGTTCAAATGTAAATGTTGATTCGGTGTGTATATGTTTTTTTTTTTTCTCTGAATCAATAAAAATTATTTATTACACAAGTATATATAACTGGCCATGTAAGACATTGCTCCAAACTTTTCTTTTGTCAATTTGAAAAATCCAACCAAATCTGGCAAGCGACCTGTAACGCATAAAAGTGAGCACAGTCACAAGATATGTAATGATTGGGGGGGACTCCATGCTGTACTGGCCCATGGGTCTCTCAGTTCCCCTTCTGTCACTCACTCGACGTTGTGTTGAATGTAGTGACAAAAGGGGTCATTCTTGAGAGCCTCGCGTACCTCTGAACTTGAGAAAAGGCCAATGAGAAATTGGCAGACACAATTTGCATGTCCCGCCCCCGGACATACGGGTATAAAGGGAAGCAGGCGTGCGCTGTCAGTCAGATTTTTTCTTCAGAGCTGAGCGGTTGTGCAGCAGCAAGCTGAAGTTCACTACTGTTCCACTCACCTCTGCTGGCAGAGCACTGCTGTTAGATTTACGGTGCGTTACCAGCAGCTTTCTCCTTCTCTGCACGCTGTGTGGTCCACCAACCTGGGTGCATCAACAGTGCTTCTGTCTAAAAGAGTGTTTTTTTTTAACTTACATTTTTATTAATTCTTGACAGAGCAGTTACATGCATCAGCAATAATTATCAAATATGTTACTATTGTACAATCTTGAAAAAAGAAAAAAAGAATATATTTCAATATTACATTTTGCATTTCTATGTGGTTTCAGCATCACCATACACACACACAAAAAAAAAAAGGTCACTTTTGGTGGTAGAGCAGGGATCCATAAACCAGAACCCTGACTTGTTGGCCCTTTACATGAATAAGACTTCCGCTGGACTCCATCGTAGACTAAAAACAGATTTCTGAAGTCGTAATGAGTATGTTATCTTTTCCATTTGATACAGTTCCTGTACTTTTTGAACCCAGACGTTGTAACAGGGAGGCTCTACTTGCATCCACTTAATTGTGATGCATTTCAAGGCTGCTGTGAACAGAACATTTAAGAGATATGATTTAGCACGTCCTTGCACACTAGCTGGGATAATACCAAGTAATGCAACTGTTGCATCCTTCGGAATGACCTCCTGAAAAATCTGGTTTATAGCCTTGTACACCTCATCCCAGTAGTTTTGTAATATAGGGCATGATCAAAAAATATGTGTATGATTAGGCACTGCTGGCCCACAGTTTCTCCAGCACAAACTTGGAACTTTGGGATCTATTTTAGCAACTACATCCGGGGTCCTGAAATATCTACTAATAACTTTCCATTTATATTCCCGCCACGTGTTTGAACTTGTAACCCGATGTGCCCCAGTCCACACTCCCTCCCACATTTCGTCAGAAATAATTTTGTTCTTCTCTGCTTCCCATCTTTGTTTTGTCCGAGTGAGCCCATTAAGATTCATTGACAAAAAGACTTTATATAACTTTGTTATCAGTTTCTTATCCCCTTCACCTTTTTGGAATTGAATCAGAGTGTTCTCAATTGGTGTGGGGTTTAGAATTTTTTCCCAGTCTTTATGTGAAGTCAAAAAAGAGCGCAACTGTAAGTATCTAAAGAAATCACTTTTCTTGAGATGAAAGTGCCTATGTAACTCTTCAAATGACATAAGGTTGTTCCTGTTGATTAACTGATGTAAAAACGTAAGCCGCTGTTCTTCAGCCCATTTTGAAAAACTTTTGTCAGTGGAATTGGGAGCGAAGGATTTAATATGTCCGATGCTTGTCAAAATTGATAAACCTCTTGGCAACTTAAATGCAACTCGTACCTTGTTCCAAATGTTAAGCGTGGTTCTAGTCCACAACGGCAGTTCTTTTATTGGGATATCTAAAAATGGCAATACATTTAATGGTTCAGAGCACGTTGTTTGTTCAATACTAAGCCACCTCGTCTGAGAATCTCCTTGGATCCAAGAAATTAAAGGCTTTAACTGTGCTGCCCAGAAATAATATTTTAGAACTGGAAGATTAAGCCCCCCTTCTCCCTTACTTCTCTGTAGTGTTTTATATTTTATACGAGGGCGCTTGCTCTGCCATATGAATTTTGATATTATTTTATCCAAGTCAGTGAATGTGGATTTTGGTACTACAATTGGTAACATCTGGAACAAATACAATAATCTCGGTAGCAGATTCATGCGAATGGTTTCGATGCGACCGAGGAAGGAGAGGGGCAGTGCTCCAGGTCTTTCTTAATTATATCCAGCGTTTTACCATAGTTGGCGTGAAACAAATCATTCAGTGAGAGGGGAATACTAATGCCTAGATATTTAATACCTTCTTTAGACCACCTAAAACTGCTTTGTTGTTTAACCTCCAGTGGGATATTGCTATTGACGTCCATTGCCTCCGTCTTATAAACATTTATTTTATAGCCAGAAAAATAGCCATAAACAGAGATCATTTCCTTCAAATTTGGTATTGATGATACAGGATCGGTCACATACAATAAAACATCATCCGCATATAATGATATTTTATGTTCTTCTGTGCCAGTCAGAATCCCTTTAATTTCATCATTGTCCCTGATGAGTTGAGCCAATGGCTCAATGCTAATTGCAAACAAGAGGGGTGACAGGGGACACTCTTGCCTACAACCACGCTCCAGCTTAAACCTTGCTGATCTGAAGCCATTGACTCTAACAGCCGCTTGTGGAGATGAATATAGTGTCTGTATCCATTCTACAAATTTGGGCCCGAATTTGAACCTCTTTAATGTCTGAATAAGGTATTTCCATGACACGCGGTCAAATGCCTTTTGGGCGTCTAGAGATATTACAGCCATCATATCTTTGTTTTCTTTTTGATGAGATATAATATTTAATAACCGACGCAAATTGTTTCCATAATGCCTCCCAGTGATAAACCCGGTTTGATCAGGATGTATGATTTGTGTTATTATGACGTTTAATCGCCTGGCTAAGATACCTGTTAGAATGCGTACATCTCCGTTGAGCATAGATAATGGTCTATATGACCCACAATCAGTGGGGTCCCTACCTTCTTTATGTAATACAACTATTGTCGCATCAGACCAGGATGGTGCCATTGTTTTGGTTTCTGAACTGTAGCGATATGCTTCTAATAAGTGTGGAGTAAGGATATCCATGAAACATTTATAGAATTCATTGATGAAACCATCCGGGCCAGGACATTTATTATTCTTAAGGGATGAAATAACGTTTTAAATTTTCCCTTCTCCGATTGGCTCATCTAATTGTTTAGCTATTGTATCAGATAATTCAGAGACATGTATATTTTGTAAGTAATTTGCTATTCTAGTTTCATCAGAACAGGTATCAGTGTCTTGGTATAAAACCTTATAAAACTCTGAAAATGCTTCAGCTATTTCTTTAGGTTTTAGGATGGATTTATTGGCCGATTTTAGCTTTTGAACTACATTTGATGACTGTTGTTTTTTAAGTCTAAAGGCCAAAAGTCTGCTCGCTCTATTTCCATTTTCATAATATTGTTGTTTGGCAAAACGAAGGTTACCCTCAATCTTTCCTGATAGTAAGTCTTGAAGCTCTCTGCGGGTCTTATTTAAATCATTCAAAATTCTTGGTTCCCTACCCTTTTTATGTTCATGTTCGAGGTCTCTGATTTTATCTTCTAAGTCTTTTTGTTTAGCTATCTTTTGTCTTTTTTTTTTGCCGTCGTGTAGGATATGATACTGCCTCTTAAATAGGCCTTTGCACAGCCCACAACATGATAGGAGATGTTTCAGGAGTGTTGTTAATATCCAAGTAACTCTTAAACTCAGCTTTAACAAAAGTAATAAAATCCTTATCATTAAGAAGAGAGGCATTAAGTCTCCATTGCTTGAAAGATGGTGTCAAGCCTATATCCCACTGGAGAGTAACAGGTGCATGATCAGAGATCGTGATGGGCAATATTGTGATATCTTCAATTCTATGTAATTCGGCTTTAGCAGTAAAAAAGTAATCTATCCGTGAGTAGGATGCATATCGATTTGAATAAAAAGTAAAATTTCTCTCCTTTGGGAATTTGGAACGCCACACATCCACTAACCCAGCTTCTACAGATACATTTTTAAGCATTTTACCCATCTTAGATATGGGGGTATAAGAAGCTGATTGTCTATCTAAATTTGACATCACGCAATTAAAATCTCCCCCCATAATCAGAAGGCCGGAGCTGTACTCTGCAATCATATTGAAAACTGACTTAATAAACCCCGGTACATCTTCATTGGGAGCATATATACATTTATAAAGGATACTGCTGTACCATCAATTATCCCATTTACCAATAAAAATCTACCCTCCCTGTCTTTATGCACTAATGTTTCAGTAAAGTTAATTTGCCTATGTATTAAGATAGCAACACCCCTTTTCCTACCAGAACAATGTGACGAAAAGTAAACTTTATCGGCCCAGGACTTGTTTAATTTCTGATGCTCAGCATCTGATAGGTGTTTCCTGTAAAAGTGCTACGTGACACTTTAACTGTCTGAGTTGCAACAGTACTTTCTTTCTTTTGATTGGACTATGCAGACCCTTCACATTATAACTTGTTACAGTTAATGTACTCATGACTAATTTAAAGGATGTGTTGTAATATTAAATTGTGCTGGAGGCAGAGACCTGAGTCTGACATAGCACCAATCATTTGAGTGAAGTGAATGCTAGAAACCATGATGATTAAATCAAATGAAAACACTAATGCTTTGTTGTAAATTTTTTCTAAACTTAGGAAGACTGAAATACAAATGCTCTGTTGTTTTTTTAGAAGTAATTAGATCCCCGGGGAACGAAAGGATCAGAACGCAAAAAACAAAATAATCATTAAAGGTGTATGTTAATAACATAGTGCAGATAAGTGGGTTTAAGTCCCTAACCACTATAATAAGCAGCAACAAACACAACCGAAGAAAAGTGGCTGTGTACAATAATAGTTAAAAGGAGAAAGATTAAGGGGAACAACAAAAAAAAACAAAAAAAAAAGGGTGTGGAAGCTCAGGCTCCTGCAGGTATACATAAAAATAGGTAATCAAACACATAGGATCTACCAATAGTATTAATACCAACGGTATAGATGAGGCGGTTCTAAAGTTAGTGGTTGAACGACTTAAAACAGTATTTCAGTGATGAAATTTACTGGACCAATTTGTACCACATCAGCGTTTAAGCTTCAGATACAGCCTACGTTTCAGTTTCAGTGGTTGTAGCGAGGATGGTCTTCTTGATGTAGTCCATAGCCTTAACGGCGTCGCTAAACTCTTTACTAACCTCCTTGTACGTGATCTTAAATCTTGCAGGGTAAAGTAGACCAAAACGCACGTCCCTTCGTCCTCTTAGAGCTTTCCGTGCATCCGTGAAGGCGGCGCGTGCCCTGGCCGCACTGGTGGTGTAATCTGGAAAAATTGCTATTCTTTTACCATTGTAAATCAGCGGGGATTGGTTTTTGGCTCTTCTCAGGATGTCAGCGGCGTCTCCATCATAATGCAGCTTGGCAATGATGACACGGGGTCTTTCTGTATCTCCCGGTTTTTTAGGTGCGAACGCTCGGTGTGAGCGGTCGATTTTTACGTCCCGGTCCATTCGCAGAGCCTCTTTGATAATTTTAGAGACTTCTTTAGGGCTGGCAGAGTCCGGCTGCTCCTCAACGCCGACTATTCGGATATTTCCGCGCCTCAACCTTCCCTCCATGTCCTCACACTTGTCCCGTAGTTTGACCAGCTCACTCTGAAGTTCAGTCACATTAGTCTGTAGTGTATTCACCTCATCAGACCATGATGACAGACCACCTTTCACATCTTCAATGTCCGTCTCGATGGAGGCGATTTCTGCTCGAATAGCGGTAGCATTGCTGGCTATTTCAGCCCTCGCAGCGTTAATGTCGGCCCTAAGTGTAGTAAACTCTTCAGACAGTGCACTCCTCATTTCCTCTCTTATAATTTGGGAAAGTTCTCCTCGTATAGAGGCTAAAATATCAGCTTTTATCTCCTCGCTCATACCAGAGCTCGTAGATTGTGGAGCGTTGTCTTCTGGAGTGTGCTGCCTCGTGGATCTGGTGTTAGCCTCTAGCTTTGATGCGCTACCGTGATACTTGAATTTGCGAAGTTTATCCGCCATTTAACATGAAACGTCAGCAGAGACCGACTTCTTTAAAGTCCCAACCTATTATTGATCCAGTTTAAGTACTCTTTAGTTATAAGTTGCCATTTTTAAAACATAAATGTTCATAAACCTGCAGGAGCTCTGAAATGTCCGTCTTCACTCCATCTTGGCTCACTAGCGCCCCCTCTAAAAGAGTGTTTACTTCTAAAAGATTATTTTCCCCTCTAAAAGAGTTTGTTTTCACTCACAAAAGAGCAATACACAGCAGGCATTGAACATCCTTTTCAGGACGCGTCTTTTTAAAGATGACCTTCCGCCTCTGTGTAGTTCCTGGATGCGGTCGATATCTCTCCAAGACTGATGCTCATAGATGCTACCTTGTGTGCCTGGGTAGCGATCACACTGAGGCAGCGTTTCAGGATGGTTCATGTACTCACTGCGAGAACATGACCATGGTAGCGTTGCGGTCCTTCTTCCCACGGGATGGACCTGTGTCCCGAGAATGGATTCCTCTTCGGAGCCGAGCAGACGTATTCACAAAGCTGAATTCTTGCTGCTGTTCCATTCATCTCTCATTACAGTGGGTCTCCCCCTCACAGACAACGGTTGTGCTGAGTAAACACCCCTGGGCACTTCAACAGCTGAGCAGAGCTTCTTTTTTGGCAATGTTTTGGTCACGGCTTTCTCTTGTAAGAGGGGTGACACGCACTGGGGGCGATTTGAGGACTTAAATGGGAGCTTCTCTGCCGGGAAATCCCCCACAGACCTCCCATTCCCCATCACACTCGATTGCCTCAGCGAGTTCCGCGATGGGACCGCCGGCTCATCTCAGAGCGAGTTTGCAGTCACGTTCGCAGCTCACGAAGGGGTTGAGCTGTCGATTACAGCATCGGAGAGTGGGTTGATTCAGTCTGTCGCCATGCGCTGCTGACTGCCATGCTTGGCCCGGTGGCTGCGAGCATCGAGATAGAGTGGAATCCCCCACTCCCCCCTGAACCCTCTTGGCCCAATGATAGTCCCGGGCTCCGAGTGCCACTTACGGCTGTGCACCGCACCCGTACCTTTCTTCCCAGAAGTGCATGTTGAGCTCACAGGATCACAGCGTGCACCTTTTACTGCCCGGACCCGGTTTGCAGGCTCATCCTCTCTCACCACCCTCAACGGTGGGGCTACCAGGGGGTGCTCGTCGACTCCCCAGGTTGGTAAGGCGATTGCGGTGCACCTGCACCCACTAAGTGCCACCACCTGGCAGAGCCATCCGAGTCTCCTGGCCAGGGCCTGTGGGTTTCTCCAAGGACATCATCACTCATGACTGACAGGTTGCCTCCGCCCTGCACAAAACAGCTCTCCTGCAAGTGCACCAAGCCGAGGTGCTCAAAGAACTGCACAAGGGTAGTTCTGACCCGAGATTGATGTAGGAACTGCGCTTGTTGACCGATCTCGCCCTCCAAGCAATGATGTCATGCCGTGGTCTCTAGGGCAGGTGATGTCCTCCTTAGTGGTCCTACCCAGATAGCAAAAAATGGCCGCACGGCTTCTTTTTGCCGCCGTCCCCAAGCTGTCGGCTATAGGTGCGTCCCACTGGCGGGGATGAAGCGTTTGCCGCCGAATTCGTCACTCCCATTTCTTGCGAGATGCCGCCGGCGGTCAGACGGTGGGCCGCCCGCTTCATTTTCTCTGGCGGTTGCCTCGCGGCAATCGACCACGGCCGGCCGGCGGCAAGGCGCTTTGAAATAGCCTACAAGGACAGCTTAGACTCTCAAAATCGACCAGCCATGTTGGCTATTATTATTTTTTGCTCCAAAGCCATTAGGGTTTATAACAGATTCTTGACTCTTGATTCCATGATAAGGTAAGGTTTAGGAAATGACATTTAAATTACTTTGAAACTCTGAAGCGATTATACAGTAATATATGTAAAATATATTGAATTATTTATGCACAGGTGAAAATTGTTTACATTTCTTTGATTGATGCACATTGAGACATGCAATAAACCAAAAATAATTCCTTTTTGTAAAACTTACTTGGCAATAAATATCTTTCTGATTCTGATTAGGTTTTAAAATAGATATTTAATACAGGGTATGAACAATTTAGCAGAATAAATTGATGAAGTTAGACTTTTCACCAATGCCGTATCAGTGAACAGTGAAAGTCTGCAACATGGCCAAAATATCGGGTATACTTTAATTATTTTTTATTAATCTGCAACATGGCCAAAATATCGGGTATACTTTAATTATTTTTTATTAATTTGCAACCATGGTGATATCTATCATAAACATGAAAATCCCTGTTTTGACGTGAAGGATAAACTCAATGAAAAAGCGAAATTATCCTCTGGTTTCACAGTTGCGCAGAAATTTCGTTTATGTCTACATTTTTTCCAACCTCGATTTTTTTTGTTATTTTACCTTTTACAGGTTTTGCAATTATGACCTGTACAAATGTTTAAGAAAGTGTTAAAGTCCCTGTAAAGGCAATAAAAAAAATCTAAACGCATTATAAATGTTAAAAATGTATTGCTAAAACACATTACAAAGACTGAACTGTGAAGATCCGCTGTCGCCATATCTGTTTCCGGTTTACTTGCGCGTCGCCCAAAATGTCTTTTTACTCGATGTCTCCAGAATCTTCCGAAAATACGCGTCAGCGATGTTCATCGCATTGTTGATGCCTGGTCCCCTGCTCCGACAAGCAAGAGGGACAAGGGCTTTAAACTCTACATATCGAAGTTATCTGCACAACTACAAGGGTAAGTATTTTAATCTAATGTGGTGTGCCGGCAGATAGCGGCTAAGCTAGTTCGCCACGTGTTCATTTTTAATGTAACGTTAGTATAGAAGCTTGTTTTTTCTTAGTTTTAAAGCAGACTGTTTGTTAATTTTTGTGATAATTGTGATATCAATTATATTAACTTGGTCTCCTCTTAGTTTCTAATAAAGATCAGGACACCGGTGAAGTCACTGTCAGGGCATTGTGTTACAGGTCCATCAGAATCAGAATCAGCTTTATTGCCAAGTATGCTTACACATACAAGGAATTTGTCTAGGTTACAGGAGCTACCAGTCAACAATAATACAAACAATACCAAAAAACAGCAGCAAGACATAGGTAATTAAAAACAAAAAAGAACACAAAATAAATAATTATACATATACGTACATACACTCACCTTCATACATACCCACATACACACACGTAATGCAAATCTAATACAATCTGTATATAAAGAACAAAAAACAGTATTTTATGTACAGAGCAATGTAAGTAAAAGCAGATAAACCTCACAGTTTGAGTGTATGGTGAAGCTAGAATTAATAAGACCGCAGTTATAGGCTTGTTACTTTAATAGCCCGATGTTACTGGGGACTCGGCTAAGGTTATTCATGTTTAATGTAACTCAAATCAAATGAAAACAGTTATTGTAGGCAGGTAAGTTTCCCTAGCTGGTCCCCTCTGTGTAAAATGCGTTCTTATTCAAGTTTTCAACTCAGTCATTCGTTTAAGATGCAATCTTGTGTTATAAGTATTAGGCTATCATGATTATACAGTGAGCAAGCTATATAAATAAGTATTTAATATAATAAAAGTGTAGAGCAACAACCGAGGGTGTAAGGTAAAGGCTGAATATTGTAGATTTATTACAATATGTTGCATGTTTGAATTAAAATACCTGTGGATATGCAACTTCCCACTAATGAAAGTTTTATTCAAAAGGAGCACACACTCTACAAAGGCCTGACTGGAGATTTGCCTGATCTATCCATCCTTCAGGTGAGTAGGGATATAACAATAGCACATTTCACTGTATAGTATGATATATCAACCAAAATCTGTATACCAATATTTCATTTTCTTTTTCCTCCCATTTTACAAACAAATATTCTGCTTCAAAGAAAAAAAATGAAATTGATGTTCTCATAAGGGTTCTTCATTATGAACTTGTATGCCATGCATAAAATACTGTGGATAGAAATTACAGGGAAAGTTACTGGTATGATAATTGTGGTTATATTATATTACTATTATATTTAGTGTATTGCTAATCAATATATTGTTACTTCCCAGATGACAGCGGCTCGCTTCAAGAGCAGGTGAAGCAAGTTGGGACAATGTTGAAGACATTTCAGGTACAGCTTGCAAACAACACCTGTGGTTGTTGGTTTAATTCCCACTGGGGCCACCTGTACATGTAGTAGACCTAGATATAAATGTCATAGTTTAGTAGTTGAAGGACCAGGACTGACTACTTTATTCTTTTATTCTGGGAACCCCTGTAGGTGCAGATGAAACCCTAATGCTGCGACGTCTTGGAATTTGGCGATGTTGTGCGTAGCATGGACAACAAAATGCTATGCTGCAACGTTTCAGTGCCAATGTGTCTGTTGGAGAGTTATCCCTGCCAGGGGATCTGTTACTCCCCCCTAGACACCCAGGAAGATTTGGCGTTGCTTGACAACAGTTTGAGGCAGGATAAAGAGCTCCAGCAACGTGTGCCGATTTCGTTTATAACGGTATAGGGTAATCTAAAAAGTACAATTAAGATCGTACACTGCATATTCTACAGTCTGAATCCACAGCCTGTCACATTTTAAATTTATGAGAAGCTTCAGAGAAATGTAATTTGTAACGTTTTTTTTTTGTATTTTCAGCTTCGGTTTTTGGCAATCAAATGTGGGAGGGACCTAAAGACAACCGTGTGGCGAATGCTTCAGAGTATCTTCTCTAATCACCTTTCCATCAATACAACCTGGACTGGTGTAGGGATAAAGCATGTTTTAGAGACATGTTCCTGAAGACCATTGTTCAAAGTAAGTTGGATATTTTTTTATATTTAAGTAGATGTGTATGACCTTATGCCATTCAAATGGAATGACAGATCTTTATTTTCTACAGGAGCCATCCGGAAGAACCCGGCAACACAGGATGCCACTGATGAGGCGATCCAGGTTAACGCTACGCGTTACCTGAAAGGAGCATCTGAACATGAAGGTGGAAAAAGCGCCAGACAGCTGAGAGGGACCCACAGCCGACCCCTTAAACCTAGGCTGACTACTGACACCCCAGCATCACTGACAACTGGAACCCTTTCTTTATCCTGCAGTCAGTAACA
Source organism: Xyrauchen texanus (assembly GCF_025860055.1). NCBI lineage: Eukaryota > Metazoa > Chordata > Actinopteri > Cypriniformes > Catostomidae > Xyrauchen > Xyrauchen texanus. The sequence goes on from NC_068303.1 coordinate 37,958,795, forward strand.
TCAAGACCCCTAAAAAAGCCTGCTAAATGTGTCAGACTACACTCACCCAATCCACACTGTTCACTGTGGAAATTGCTCTTTTTTTTTTTTTTTTCTCTCGTGACCCTGCTTTGAGGGCAGCTCCTTGGATGAATATGGGATGGTTTGTCCTTTTATACAGGCATACGAGGAATCACTGAAGATATGCTAATTTGCACTGCCTCATTCTGGAGGTCGGGAAAACCGGTGATTCTTAGCCCACTACGCCACACAGTCCCCAAACTCTCCAGACATTCTGATTGGCTGTGTTCTCTACAGCCAGATTTTCTGCTGTTAATTATATTTATTGCCACTTGTTGTCATGTGTAAGTTGAATGTCAAAATGTATATTATACCTGTTATCCTGCACATTCCTTGATACCAAAGATCTCAACTATTTCATATACAATTTGCTGCTTATTTCATTGTTACAGTGCTTAACTATTCTATTTTTAAATATAGCTTGTAAATCCTAGATTATACATCTAATACTTGATATTTGCACATTATCTGGTATCAAATATTCTACTTACCGTGACTTTAGTATTGGCTTATTTCATTCTGTCAGTGCTTAACAATTCTATTATAGTTTGTAAATCCTATTTCATACCTCTGATACTTGATATTGCACATTAGCTAGTACCAAAAATTATACTTTCATTCCATCACAGTGCTTAACTGTTATTCTATTGTTAAATATAGCTTGTAAATCCTTGTGCCACAGGTCAGCATTGCAGTTATAATGGTATATTCTATTCCAGAGCTTTACTCTAAATTATTACCACTTAACCTATTGTTAGAAATGACTTGTAAATATGATGTTATACCTCAATTTATTTGGTATCCTGCACTATCTTTGGTACCAAATATCCTCATTGCTTGTGTTTACTGGTAATTCTTTTCATCCCAGAGCTGACCTCTTTATATTATTAACAATTATTGTAAGTGTTATAATAGTGTTTTAAAAAAAAAAAAAGAAATTGGAAACCTGCATGTTCTTTTGTGTGTGTGTGTATATATAATGTTTGTATTTTTCTGTTATTTATATTTCAGTGATCTGACATCTTGTTTCAATGACAGTTACTGTACTTTGAAATGTGGAATTAAAATGCCAAATGTAAATTTGTCTGGTTTGATCAATCATTATTCTTGATAAACTGCATGCTATAAATATATATATATACACAATAAGCGGCGGCAGATCGCTCGGAAAAAGCGTTTGCCTCCGACGGTCCGCCTTCGATATAATGGCGGTGGAGCGGCGGCTGGCCAGCGGGCCGTCCGCGTATCGAAGGCGGTAGGAAGGCGGCTGCCGCTTTTAAAAAGCAGCTGCCGCCGGCGGACCGCCGTCAAACGTGTTTGCGATATCGCCATTCTGCCGCTTCTACTGCCGCCGGTGCACCGCCAGCGGACCGCCGACTTATTGCTATCTGGGTACCTGGTCGAACCAAGTTGGCCTATTCGGCGGCACCATAGAGGATTTCACCCAGCAATCATCACTGGTTAAAAGGCAGACAGGGACCATACAACACATCCTGCCCTGGCGCGATGCAATGTCACGCACCCCTGTTTGTTTGTCGCCAAGGGCGTCCCCTTTCTGCAGCAACACTGGCTCTGCCTCAGCCCGCCCCAGTAGGCTGGCCCCAGCGTTGAGCCACCCGCAGAAAGCAGATGCCACCTGTCTCATGGCCGGTTGCCAAGAACCTAAGAAGGCTTCAGATTGTTCCCCGAGAGTGGTTTTCTCATTTCCTGGGCCTCACAGTCGGTGTCCCCACCCATCGTTATTACAACCACCGGGCACTGTTTCACTGCAGGTATGGCGCACTGGAGGCGTGTGCGGAGATCTGTGTGCGGAGATCGCCTCCCTCCTGCAGAAGGATGCAATAGAGCCTGTCCATCCAGCCAAGGTGAAGAAGCAGTTTTACAGCCCCTGCTTCATCATAACTAAAAAAAAATCGGCCTTTGCACAGACTCCTGTCCAAGATGCTGATGCAGAAACGCATCTTGGTGAGCGTCCGGCATCAAGGCTGGTTCGCGGCAGTAGACCTGAAGGACGCATACTCCCATACCCGTATGAGGTCCTCCTGCTCGGTCTGTCCCTGTCACCTCTCGCCTTCGCGAAGGTCGCAGAGGCAGGCCTTGCCCCGTTAAGGGAAGTGGGCATCCGCATTCTCAACTATCTCGACGACTGGCTACTTCTAGCTCACTTGCGGGACACGTTGTGTGCCTGGTGCTCAGGCACCTCAGCCGTCTGGGGCTTTGGGTCAACTGGGAAAAGAGCAAGCTCTCCCCAGTTCAGAGCAACTCTTTCTCAGTAAGGAGTTAGACTCGGTCTCAATGACAGCGCGCCTCACCAACGAGCATGCGCAGCTAGTGCTGAACTGTCTGCGTACACACAGACAGAATGCAACGTTCCCACTGAAATCCTTTCAGAGGCTCCTGGGGCATATGGCATCCTCAGCGACAGTTACGCCACCCTGGTTGATGCATATGAGACCACCTCATCACTGGCCTCAAACTCGGGTCGAGATACGAACATAGCGCCACGGCACGGCACGCTAACCGTATGTCCGGGGGAGTGGCATGCAAATCCCACACGCCAATTCTCATTGTCCTTTTCTCAAAGATCAGAGATGTCTGGGCTCCCAAGGGTGACCCCTAGTGTCAACACATCGACACAATGTCTAGTTCCCTCCATCAGGGAACGGAGGTCACATCAGTAACAGAAACTATTCTGATCCGCCACAAGAAAGTAGTTCCATGCGTTTTTATGACCGTACTCCATTTTTCAAAAAACAATTTAATTGACTTGTTTTTTAAACTGTTGTGTATATACAGTGCATCCGGAAAGTATTCACAGCGCTTCACTTTTTCCACATTTTGTTATGTTACAGCCTTATTCCAAAATGGATTAAATTCATTATTTTCCTCAAAATTCCACAAACAATACCCCATAATGACAAGATGAAAGAAGTTTGTTTGAAATCTTTGCAAATGTAAAAACAAATTTAAAATGAAAAAAAAAATCACGTTCATAAGTATTCACAGCCTTTGCTCAATACTTTGTCGAAGCACCTTTGGCACCAATTACAGCCTCATGTCTTTTTGTGTATGACGCTACAAGCTTGTCACACCTATTTTTAGGCAGTTTCTCCCATTCTTCTATGTAGGACCTCTCAAGCTCCATCAGGTTGGATGGGGAGTGTCGGTGCACAGCCATTTTCAGATCTCTCCAGAGATGTTCAATTGGGTTAAAGTCTGGGTCCACTCAAGGACATTCACAGAGTTGTCCCGTAGCCACTCCTTTGTTATCTTGGATGTGTGCTTAGGGTTGTTGTCCTGTTGGAAGATTAACCTTCACCCCAGAGCGCTCTGGAGCAGGTTTTCATCAAGGATGTCTCTATACATTGCTGCATTCTTCTTTCCCTCGATCCTGATGAGTCTCCCAGTTCCTGCCACTGAAAAACATCTCCATAGCGTGATGCTGCCACCACCATGCTTCACTGTAGGGATGGTACTGGCCAGGTGATGAGCGGTGCCTGGACGCTTGCCATTCAGGCCAAAGAGTTCAATCTTTATTTCATCAGACCAAAGAATTTTGTTTCTCATGGTCTGAGAGTCCTTCAGGTGCAATCTCCAGCTCAGTTTTGAGTGTCATGGCAAAGGCTGTGAATACATGTGATTTTATTTTTATTTTTTTCATAAATTTTTTTAATACATTTGCAAAGATTTCAAACAAACTTCTTTCACATTATGGGGTATTGTTTGTAGAATTTTTAGGAAATTAATGAATGTAATCAATTTTGGAATAAGGCAGTAACATAACAAAATGTGGAAAAAGTGAAGCGCTGCAAGCAAAATCACACTCGCAATCGTGCTATAGGGCACTGCTGTGATTACCTACTGGACTCGGCCTGCAGCCTCGTGCCAAATCTCACGGCCAAATCTCAGCAGTGCTAATGTAGGGCCATATCGCACTCTTGCTCATGTGATATTACTTAAATAAATAAATATATATATTGTGAGTGTGTGTGTTTGAAATATCAATGATTGTGTTTGTGAGAAGAAAAAAGACAACTTTAGTTGGAGAACTCATGCCTACACCATGCTAATGACCTTGTATATATTTGTACAAATATGCAATTTTGCATAGCTTAAGAAATCACATTTGCATATTAGTCTTATTTGGTCGATATGACAATTACAACCCATTATCTTATTGCATAATTTCATATTTTATGTCACAATTATAAAAACATTAAGGCTTCAAAAAATTACAATACCATAAACTAAATGATATTATTAAAATCATTTTTATTAAACACGTTTCATTAAAAAGTCAAATTTAGTGGTCATTACCAGAGTTATTGTATTTACTGTATTATAGCTTTTGTAAATTATTTTTGCAAGCTGCTAGATTGATAGTGATATCAAAATTAAGAATAGTATAACGTACTAAACCATATCAGTATTTATATCTACATGCCTTTATTTTAACGTGAGACTCATTAAATGAAAACACACAATTATTGAATTTCTTCCAAGGAACATTCCCAATGAAGTATTTATGGATTATTGATATAACAAAAAATAGTACATGAAGTAAATTATATTAAGTCAAGGACAGTAATTTAAGTGAAATTAACAGAATGATTCAATGTGGTAGAAATTAAAATATAAAAAAAAAACATGAGCGCTACTAAACAAATACAAAGAATTTAAAAATATCAAAAGACATTTTTTTTAAAAAGTGAATGCTGGTCAAGTTGGCAGCCTTCCTTTCAAACTAAAGATCTGAGTAGTGTGTATGTGTGTGTGCACAGAGACAAGTGCATTTTTTTTTTCTCTATATAAGTATTTTGGTCTTGTTTTCAAGTAAAAAAATATATATATATATATATATATATAAATAAACAATCTAAAACCAAAAAACATTTACTTCTGAAGCAAAGTATATTTTTCTAAGCCCATTGACAAACAGTCTTATTTATATCATACAGTAAACTTATTAAAAGTTGTAAGATTTATGCTTAAATTCAATTATTTACCTATGTGGTGGGGAAAATAAACTGCAAGATATATTCTCTAAAAGCAAGTCTTATCTTACACAAGTTTAAATCTTACACTTGTTTGAAAGATGTTTAGATGTTTTTATTGCAAAACAAGACAAAAATACTAATTAAGATCTTTATTTTATTTTTTGCAGTGTTGCATTAGAGATGCTCTTCAGATATAATGTGTGTGTGTGTGTGTGTGTGTGTGTGTGTGTGTGTGTGTTTATTTGAGCATGTTCTGCATGGCAGTGGCGTAAGTGGGCCGGGCCTGTCTGCTCTCGATGGCGTTTCTAAGGTACTGAATTCCTCCACAACGTTCCCAGATCTCTTCAAACTGGCGGGGGAGAATCTCGGCACCACGCTTCCGTGTCAAACCGGTCTCCTCCAAACTCAACTCACACATCTCCATATCATCCTTACCTACAGAGACAAACATATGCAACAGTTTAGATATACATTCATTTACAAATCGGTATTGTATATTTCACAGGAGGCACTGATTTAGACGTTTTGGCTGATTATGGAAGATAACTGATAGGACAATATAAAAAAATATTAATGTGATCATTTATGGTTATTTATAGACTTATTTAAACAGGAAGATAGGGTGGGACACATCAAAGGGCTCTCTTTTCGTTGAAGCCATGAACCATGATTTCCTATTGCTAGTTGGTGTCAGGTGGCATTAAAGGACATTTTCATTGTAGAGATCATTTGATTGAACCAAAAACTGTCAAGTGTAAAGTGAGTCTTCAATATTTTTTGTCCATTTTCCCATAAAAGTTTTAAATATGCTAAAAGTGAATTTTGACATCAGTTAGGAATACACTACAATAAAGATGACCTCAAAAATTTAAAGCTACAAGATACTCATAAGCAAGTTACTATATACTGTATATCAGATACTGAATATTTTTTGCAATCTGAGCAGTATTTATTCAGTACAATGCTTCTTATGAGACATTATGATACAATTTAATTATTGTCTCATTTCGCTCAGCTGTAAAGTTGCTTGTATACACTGTGACAAAAATAGTGATGTCATGCGTCAAAATACACTGCTATGCATAGGACCCCCCCGCCGTTTAAATATACACTACATACACCATAATGACAAAACAAAAAACTGATTTTTGATCCATCCATCCATCCATCCATCTTCAACCGCTTATCCGAATTCGGGTCGCGGGGGCAGCTCTGACTGGGCGACCCCGAGGCGTTCCCAGGCCAGTGTGGAGATGTAATCTCTCCACCTAGTCCTGTGTCTTCCCCGAGGCCTCCTCCCAGCTGGACGTGCCTGAAACACCTCCCTAGGGAGGCGGCCAGGGGGAATCCTTACCAGATGCCCAAACCACCTCAACTGACTCCTTTCAACGCAAAGGAGCAGCGGCTCTACTCCGAGCTCCTCACGGATGACTGAGCTCCTCACCCTATCTCTAAGGGAGAAGCCCGCCACCCTTCTGAGGAAGCCCATTTCGGCCGCTTGTACTCGCTGACCTAGTTCTTTTCGGTCATGACCCAACCTTCATGACCATAGGTGAGGGTAGGAACAAAAATTGACCGGTAGATCGAGAGCTTTGCCTTCGGCTCAGCTCTCTTTTCGTGACAACGGTGCGATAGAGCGAGGCAATACCGCCCCTGCTGCCCCGACTCTCCGGCCAACCTCCCGCTCCATTGTCCCCTCACTCGTGAACAAGACCCCAAGGTACTTGAACTCCTTCACTTGGGGCAAAACCTCATTCCCTACCTGGAGTACGCACTCCATCGGTTTCCTGCTGAGAACCATGGCCTCAGATTTAGAGGTGCTAATCCTCATCCCAGCTGCTTCACACTCGACTGCCAAGCGATCCAGTGAGAGCTGAAGGTCACGGACCGATGATGACATGAAGACAACATCATCTGCAAAAAGCAGCGATGAGATCCCCAGCCCACCGAACCGCACACCATCCCCACCCCGACTACGCCTCGATATCCTGTCCATGAATATCACAAACAGGATTGGTGACAAAGCGCAGCCTTGGCGGAGACCAACCCCCACATGGAATGAACTTGACTTTGTCCTGATTTTTGATGACCTTTTTCATTTATTACAAAAAAAATAAAACACTAAAATATCACATTGACATAAGTATTCAGACCCTTAACTCAGTACTTAGTTGAAGCACATTTGGCAGTGATTAATTAGAGCCTCTAGTCTTTTTGGGTATGATGTGACAAGCTTTGCACACTTGGATTTGGGTATTTTCTGCCATTCTTCTCTGCTGATCCTCTCAAGCTCTGTCAGGTTAGATGGGGACCATCGGTAGACACCCATTTTCATGTCTTTCAGAGATGTTCGATTAGGTTCAAGTACAGGCTCTGGCTGGGCCACTCAAGGACATTCACAGAGTTGTCCCTTAGCCACACTTGCATTGCCTTGGCTGTGTGCTTGGGGTCATTGTCCAGTTGAAAGGTGAACCTTTGGCCTAGTCTGAGGTCCTCATTAAGGATATCTCTGTTTTTGCTGCGTTCAGCTTTCCTTCAACCCTGACCAGTCCCCCAGTCCCTGCCACTGAAAAACACTCCCACAGCATGATGTTACCACCACCATGCTTCACCGTTGTGATGGTATTGCACAGGTGATGAGCAGTGCCTGGTTTCCTCCTGACATGACACTTGGATTTGAGGCCAAACAGTTCAATTTTCATTTCATCAGACCAGAGAATCTTGTTTCTCACAGTTTGAGAGTCCTTTAGGTGCTTTTTTTTATGTGTCTTTCACTGAGGGGAGGCTTCCTTCCGGCCACTTTGCCATAATGCTCAGATAAGTGGAGTGTTACAGTGATGGTTGTCCTTCTGCATGATTCTTCCATCAGTGATCGTCGGGTTCTTGGTCACTTCTCTTACCAAAGCCCTTCTCAGATTGGCTGGGCGGTCAGATATAAGAGGAGTCCTGGTTGTTATAAACTTCCATTTAAGAATTATGGAGTATGTGCTCTTGGGAACCTTCAATGCAGCCAAATTGCTTTTGTAGCCTTCCCCAGATCAGTGCCTAGATACAATCCTGTCTGAGTGTTGAGATCTTTTGAAGATTTGGTTCAACATTTTGGGATTCCTAGATTCCAAAATGTATTTACAGCTGTACCACCTGCTCTGTACTCTTTTTGGAAGTATTATACACCCCCGAAAATGGCAATGGCGAAATAGGGGCTTCAATACAAAGCCAGGGAGGGGCGCTCTCAGGTGGAAGCAACCAATGAGCCAAATTTCTAAGACAGAATGTCTAATAATACAAATTATTTTGGGTAGGCCAAGCCCATCTTTGTCGATCGGCCTATGCAAATTATTAAAACAATCTAGGACGCTTGCCATTCCCAATTAAGGACTTCGCTATGCTATCAAATTACTTAAAATGAGAGAGGGGGACATCTACAGGGAGACACTGTAGTTGAGTTTTGGAATACTATCTATTTTTATAAAATTAACCTTCCCAATCATAGATAAATGTATTGAAGCCCACCTGCTCACAGAGCACAAAAATCTTTTTATTTAGGGGTCAAAATGAACTCTAAATAAATCACACAAATTTGCTGGGAATAAAATGCCCAAATACTTAATGCCCTGTTTGGGCCACAGGAAGGCGCCCAGCTGGAAGGCCTTTACTGGGCTACTGCCCAGTGTCAGAGCCAAAGCTTCGGATTTAGGCCAATTGACTCTGTATCCTGAGAACTTAGAAAATGTATTAATAATTCTGTGAAGGCAAGGCATAGATCTAGTGGGTTCGGAGACAAATAATAAAATATCATCTGTGTAAAGCAAAAGCTTATGCGCCATATCTCCTGCCACCACCCCTGGAACATCATTCTCCTTTCTTATCAAACTGCTAATGGCTCCAGGGCAAGACAGAACAATAATGGGGAAAAGAGGGCACTCCTGCCTGGTGCCCCTATCAAGAGTAAAAAAATACTCTTTATTACCTTTATACTATTGTTTTAGCATTGTTTTCTGCTAAAACAATAATGACTAATGAATATTTATTATCTTTAATCTGTTTCAGACATTTGAAATGTAGATGTTTACTCATCTGTGTAATAAGTCTCCTGCTCTTACCTGAGCCAGCACTAAAGAAAACATGCCTTCCCCAAATTTTTCAGCTTCCAGAGAGGAAAGATGCATTCCTTGAAGAAACCTTGAAGAATTATATTCCTTACATTTAAGAAAAGAAATAACCTTCCTATTTATGGAGTTCCCCAACCCATTCACATTCCACCTGGAGAGAGATAATCCACTCATATTGACATTTTGACATATAAAGAAAACAAATATTATAAAATCTTAAAATTATCTTAGAAATATCCTCTATTATAAAAGGAGAAATACCACATTCCACATTGGTGCAACAATCAACCCCCCAAATTTCCCCATAACAAAACAAACAGAAAAAAGAAAATTGTGTGCATTAACCCCACGCATGACAGCACTAACTGGCGTCCATCCCACTAAACTCAAACAGTCCATGTATGACTATGAGAGCCCCCCAGACAACTTTGCCATCGGATTGCTCAAGTCTATACAAACATTTGTAAGACAGAATTACACAACAGATGATTGTCTATAAAACAGACTCCAGCCTGTAAGTGAAATAAACACAAAACAAAAACCCCATGTAGATTCATCCACTTAACTGTCTCGAAGGTGTGTTCCTCCACAAAACAAGCTCCAGCCACTAGCGGAACCAGCACAAAAACATTTAAAATATAGGCCGTTCAATTCTTCGGGTAGTCAAACTTACTCCAATGTCCTGCAAGAAATATTCCACAAAACCAACAGGAGGCATAAGCACTCAAAACGAGCAGATGTACCTACAAGCTGTCCCAAAGAAATAATTTGACACAAAACAAACTCCAGCCGCTAGGCGGAACCAGCACAAAAATAAATTAAAAAGGCACTCAGCCTTGAACAGTCGTGTATGTTTTATGTATGTGTAAAAATGTTTGATGAGACAGGTCCACTAGGCGACCACATGAAAATCACCAAATGGCTTACTCCAATGTTTTTATTTAAGACAGTGCTTGCTGTGGGCATGTAAATTCTCTACGTCCATCCCTAGTATATATTCTCAGCTTGGCCGGAAACATCAGAGCAAAAGCGATGCTCTGTGGATGTAAGAGATTCTTGCATTCCTTGAATCGATCATGTTTCTCTCTTCGAATTTGCAAACTCTGGGAACAAGAAAATGCTGTGGTTCTTCCAAGAAAGCTTTCCTTTGCTCCTCGCCTCGCGTAACACAAGATCTTTATTGGATGACCTCAGAAATTTGGTCAGAATTGATAGGGGCCTGTCTCCCTCTGCGGATCTGCGAGCCGGGACTCTGTGAGCTCGCCCGATTTCCAGTTTATGGCCTGTTATGTCGAGCAGACTTGGGAAGAGCTCGTCTAGGAATTTCTCCATATCTCAGCCTTCCTCGTGCTCAGGAATTCCAACAATTCTGACGTTGTTTGTCGATAATGATTCACCAAATCCTCCAGTTTTTCCCAAACACACTGCAAATCAGCCTTGGGCGCTAGCGTGTTAGCAGCTAATTCCATCTCTGATGACTCCATATATGTCTCTCGACGTCTGACAATCTTGTAACCAACTCATTTCAACTCCATGGAGGATCTTGCTATAATACGTTGATCGATTACTTCCAAGTCTGCGACGACTTTCGTCAGCATTGCCGACACATTCATCAATTCACACCAGATTTCTTTCAGTTCACCATCTGAATAGAGCCCAAGGCTTTCGTCCTGTTGCTCTCCGGGGAATCAGCCTGAGTACGCGTGTGTTTAAATATCTCCAGAACCCAAGGATTTTGAATATTTTTATCAAGAACAGTTAAGAATCAGGGAGTATCGAATCTCACCGGTTTATGACACAAATAGTAATAAAATTTGCATAGTGCGCAGAGCTTGCCGCTCACACGTCCACTCCTCGCATGGCGTTATGCATTCTTTGTCACCTAGTTTTTCCTTTTTAATAAATTTGCAAAGTTATCAAAAATCTGTTTTTTGCTTTGTCATTATGGGGTATGGAGTATAGATTGATGTGAAAAAAAAAAATTCTAAAGCATTTTAGCATAAGGCTGCAACATATCAAAATGTGAAAAAAATGAAGGTGTCTGAATACTTTCTGAATGCACTGTAAGTACTGTAAGCCATTTTAGGTTGATTCTCATAACACAAGTAAACACTGTGACTCTGCAGCACTATCAAAACATTGCTCTGTTGGTCATCCTGACCAACTCAATTAATGTTGAGAGTTTAGGGCAGGACTTTCATTTTTCAACCAATGGAAGACGGGGGGAGTGTTCAGGAAACACATTTGAAAACATTTATTTTTGTAATACTCTTTGGTGTCACCTGAGACAAATTACACACTTAAGCTTTGAAGAAATGTATTTAAATGTATTTTAAAATGAATGAGACCTGCCACCAGTAGAATGGGGTGTTTATCTGGGTGCAGCTCCATCTGTCTGGCGATCCACGGCCCGTCAAAATGGGCATACCACCATCCTTTCTTCTTGTTCTGGGGGTCTTTGTATTGGTCCCCTGGTCGGATGAAGGGAATGCGAAAGAATCGTTGCTGTCGGTTCATCGTGATCTCCTGCTGTCGAGGCATAACTGGTGGAACCGGGTTTTGCTGGGCTACAGGATAATAACAACACATCTTTCATTAATAGTGTCTGGAAACCACCCAAGTATTAATAAAAATGTTTAAGATGCTTTTGAAGAAAAAAAGCAGAATGTCTTCTGTCTAATGTGCACAAGCACGGGAAAACATGACCAAAATAAATAAAAGTGCATTGTGACATTTTTTATGACAATTATGCACATATGCCCATAAAACTGTCATCACTGTAATTGCATTGCCGAAACCAACTCATTTTGTTTTGTTTCCTTTGTTAAAACGTATGTTTTAAATTATAACAATAGACATACTGCGCAAAATGAAGACAAATATTTTAACACTTTTTGGTTATCAAATGTAAGTAGAACATGCTCATAGTTAATGTGATGAACTACACCTGTGGTTACTCTACTTGGACACCTGTGTGACACCGGTTGCTTAAAAGTCATTGCAAAAATGGCTCAAAAAAGTTTGTTCTGCGAAAAGCTTTAAGCATATTTTTTCTGCAAACTTTATTTTGCATCTAGTGCAATGACATTTTAAGTAGTCAAAAATGTCTGCTTTGCATATTGTTGATGCTTGCCTGGTTTGTTTATTAGTATATTGAAAGTTGGGTTGATTGTTGCTTGAGCAATGCCATTCTGTACATAATGTAAAGAGTAATCATTAGAAAAGCTGCAGGGTGTGAGTTTTGTTTACTGTAGATATTGTTTTCTATTGGTTTTTATATATGTTTTGAAGAGTTAGTTAGGTTTATTATTTTTGTCTTACCTCTTTTGCCTTGGCTTCCAATTATTCTACCTACTTTTACTATTTCGAAATGAAACAGAAAAAGATTTCTGTTTGAGGGTGAATAAATAATGACAATATCTTTTTTTGGGTGAACTACACCTTTAAGATTTCTCTTTGTCATATTTTTAAGATTATGGAAATGGTTTATCAGATTATTAAAAGTTAATAGTTTTGTTTTTATAAGCTATTTTAGAGTTGCAGTCCCATTAAGCCTCCTATGGTATTATGGTATATTGTCATTTTTTACCAAAATAAATTTTACTCTTAATAAAAATGGTGTCCTTTATCTGAGCAGTACAAAACTTGCTGACTTTTCCTCCATTTGCCATCCGGACATAAAAACAAATTGGGCTTAGTGGTCTTAGTGGTTGTAAAAAAAAGAAAAATCCATTGAAAAATGTTCTGTCAAATACAATCAATAAATCAGTTACAATGCAGAAAAAAACCAGACAGAAACTACAGGGTGAGACTCTAAACACACAAACACGGTTACTGGCATGACATGGTTTTCAAGTCATGTTATTTATATTTTGTTCACCAGATGGCAGCAATCTGCCTCCAATTTTCACATTCTCATATTTTCTTAATGTTTCAACTTATAGAAGTGTTGGTCAAAAATGTGCTTATTTGTATATGCAAATTAATGGTAAAATTAAGAAATTATCAGGTAAATAAGATAAAAATCGCATAAAATCTCAAAAGAAATGCATAATTTTTTTGTTCTTCAGGTAAGAAAAAAATTGTACCATTTTCATCATCATCATAAAACAAATGGTTACACATCTGACCCTTCTGCATATTGACCATGAATATCAAAGGGAGAGGCCATTTTTCAATATCATAGGAGGGTTAAAACCAATCAAAATAAACATCAGACTAATTATCAGGACAAATCGCATCCTGACTGTAATTCCGTCAGGACGTGGGATATGTTCGAAAAAAGGGAAGTCTGGTCACTCTATAAATATGAAGCTTTGGTATTTCTTACCAAAGTCTGTGATGGCTTTTGGAGCTCTCTGTTCATCCTGAGTGTTGCGTTTCTTGTTCTTTGACTTCCATGCATGATAAACCTTCAGTCTTCGGTGAAACTCCTCACGACACGCCGCCAACAACTCAATATCTACCATCGGAGAAAGAATAATAGTGTAAAAAGAGAGTTGAAAAAAAAATAAGACATTTCTATTATAAAAATGTTTCATAAGCATAAACAACAACAGTTTCAAATTTCTACTGTGATATGTATATATTGTCATAAACGTTCTTCTATTTACATGCTGAAATCAAAGGAAAGTAATTCTAACAAATTAACAACAAAAAACGAAATAAATATATTATTCCCATTTATGAATAAAACAAGGGTGTTGCCCTTTTACAGGGCTGTAAATTGATTAAAATGTTTTATTGAATGAATTGCAATTATTATTATTATTATTATGATTATATTTGCTTATATAAATTAGATAAAAGACATTAGCACATTATTGTCTTAATGTTTGTAAATCTGTTTACACAGAGTTCAGTCTGTGATTTAAAAAAAAATTATAATTATTGTTCCCCGTCTGTCGCTCACTTCGACGTTGTGTCGAAGAAGCGACACTAGGGGTCTCTCTTGAGCGCCGAATATACCTCTGATCTATGAAAAAAGGCCAATGAGAAGTGTTGGCATGTCCCGCGCTGCATGCAGAGCCGATGGTCGTGCATGCAGCGAGCTGCAAGTCACACACACCTGTTCCTCTTACCTCTGGTCGATCTGCTGTTGGATCTGAGGCGCACATCAGCGGCTTTCTCCTTCTCTGCACGGCAGTGCAGTTTGCCCCTGGGTGCTTCGACAGCGCAAACTTAAAAGTTTTAAAAGAGTGATTTTCTCTAAAAGAGTCAGACTCTCTCTGGGCGAGTGTGATCTCCGCAGGGTCTTTTCCCCCCTGAAAGAATAGGAATCTGGGTAAAACCCCCTTCCCACGATGCGTGTAAGTGCCCCAGCCGTTTTGCTCTATGAGAGAAACATAGAGAAAAGAGGCCCGATTAGGCTCGGCCCGTTCCCAGGTTGGCAAGCGTCGCCTTGTTCCCCATGTCTAGGGTAACTATAAGGGTTCCGACGACTCTATGGGGCATTGGGGAAGTCCAGTCTGATACAGCTGGTTGTTTTGACACGTCAAGTACCTGCCTGCTCCTGTGTCAGCAGTACACGTACACGGCTCAGCGCATGCCGTGATTTAAATTGGACCCCTAGTATCGCTTCTTCGACACAACGTCGAAGTGAGCGACAGACGGGGAACGTCGAGGTTACATATGTAACCTCCTGTGGTAGGGCGGAGGGCGGGGCCGAGTTGTGATTCTACACACCCGGTCCCTTATTAGGCTAATTAAGCCTCCAAGAGGGATAAAGGCCGACTGCGGAGGATAGTGCAGGAGAGAGATATAGTTCATGGACATGTCCATCATGTGTGTGTTTGTGTCTTTTGTTTCAGTTAATTATTCTCGCCACCTCCTTTCCATTGAACTGCTTTACACCTCCGTTCCCTGATGGAGGGAACGAGGCTTTCTGTCCTACCGGCCACGTCGCTGAGTAGAGCCACTGTTGTGGCTGGACCATTTCCGGCTCCTCAGAAAAATCCTGAATGAAACAGACGCAGTTCCGGAATTTACATGCAAATTCTGTCCGCCAGCTTCACATTGCATAGATCAGAGGTATATTCGGCGATCAAGAGAGACCCCTAGTGTCGCTTCTTCATCACAACGTACCCATCAGGGAACGGAGGTTACATACGTAACCTAGACGTTTGTCTATGAGTTATATGGACGACTTTGACAGTTATATTTTGCCATGAATGCCTGAGTTGAGTTCCATTTTGTTGCTCTCCATACAGCTGTTAAATTTAATTAACAGCCCTAGAAAAAATTTTATTAAATCAAATCTTTCTTACCACAGGATGTGTTGATGGCATCTCGTAATTCAGCATATTTCCACTTGCTCAGTTCATATTTCTTGACATCAGCTTGAGTGTTAGTGCCTGATACCTATGGACCTCTGGAAACAAAAACCAAATCAAGCAATTTTAAGGGTGCAAAAAGGCAAATTAATATTACTAAGAATGCCATTAGAGAAAATACAATACAATACAATACAATTCCTCTGACAGAATTTCTTACTGCTTTTAGACATTTAATGAGAGCTTTTCATTTGAGTTACCTCTGCCTTTCCTTACTTTTAAATTGTAGTTTACCAAGCTACTCATAACACAAGTCACAGTTAAACAAGTCACAGTCAACTAATCTTTTGATAAATATTTTTTTCAGTAAAAATTATACATAAATTAAATATATAATATATATACTATCAGTGTATTCTGTTTAAAAATAAATACCCAATTGTACATAAAGCGGACAATTGATTGAGATGACTAGAAATGTTTCAAATGAGAACACTGAGTAGTGATTTTTTATTTGTCCATTCAAATGAACCATCAGAACAAACACATTTGCTGAAATGAATAAGACAATAACTAATAACGTCACTACAAACATACATTACCAGTCAAAGGTTTTGGCACGCTTGACTGAATTTGTTTCTCATAATCTTAAAAATGATTTGACCATAAACCATACATGAAAACTCATGGATGTGCTGTGTGAAACTGGATGAGAGAATGAACAGAGAAAATGAGCAGAAAAAGAACAGAGTGTGCAGCTGTATCTAGACAAAGGGTGACGACATTTAAGAAGCTCAAATATAAAATTGCTTTGATTTTTGTCACTACTACATAATTTGCATATTTCCATGTTTGTAATTAAAAAATTTGTATGACCTTACCTTACTCTAGAATGTGAATCAAATAATTTTCAATTAGGAATATCGAATGGTTTAAACAACATCCTAATAACAAGAAAAAGTCTCAGTAATAAGAATGTCATCAAAAATCTTTCACGATTAGTTTCAGAAAATGAAAAAAAAAGCATAGAAACTTAATCAGATGAAAGGAGCAAACAGATTTATTCTTGATCAGAAATTAAACTAGAATTTGTCTACTACGATAATTGCATAGTATTTTACTATAGTTATAATTAATTAAGAATATAACTATAATTTGAAATAATTGAACAATATGAAATATTTTGATCTATCTGGATTATGCAAATTACGCAAAGCATGTTACCAATTTGTATGAATTTTTTGTTTGTTTTGATTGTCATCAAGTGATTTTTCAGAAGATATGGTTTTGGTTATAAATAGATCTGTAGTGATATAAACAAACCCCTCTACACACGAGCCAACAGATCAGACAGACATTTCCTTGGCCATTTCCTTCCTATAGAACATGATGATTGGACCATACACATGTTAGTATATGAATGTCTTTTATTTACATTTACGCATTTGGCAGACGCTTTTATCCAAAGCGACTTACAGTGCAATTATTACAGGGACAATCCCCCTGGAACAACCTGGAGTTAAGTGCCTTGCTCAAGGACACAATGGTGGTGGCTGTGGGGTTAGAACCTGTGACCTTCTGATTAACAGCCCTGTGCTTTAGCCACTACGCCGCCACCACCACTCCTGTGTAGGTGTATATTTGTTTTAGTATTTTTACAGTAAGTGTTTTATCTCTGGATGTGATTCCCCTCATTTCTGTATTAAAAATAGGGCTGGGTATTGATAGATTTCCCTATTCGATTCCGATTCAAAAGCTCTCGATTCGATTCAGTCGAATCATTCATATAGGTTGTAACACTCCCCAAAATCTTTAAGTGGAGTTTACACTATAATGGGAACAACAGTACCGTTTCTATTGATAGGTTATGGTGTAGAGAAAAAATATATCAACGCTGATGAAAAACCAATAAACTCAAGTGTATTTACAACCCAATATTATTTACAATAATATCAGACAAGGTGTATATACATGTAAAAGTGAAAACCAGAGTGCTCAGAGTCCATAAAAGTGATCAGATCAGCCTCACCGGGTTTTTTGTATAGTCCGAAGAGCACGATCTTGTGTTGAAGGATAATTAACCAATGTCCTCAGGAAAAAAGTAATCCTGGCAGCGAGCCAAACGAATATACTCCCAAAAAGGAACGGCGACCTCGCGCTTCCAGGTCAGTCACCAGTGTAATCCAATTTGTGAATGAAAAGTTTTGTGAAATGAGCGTACTCGTAAATGAGCGTACTCGTAAATGAGCGTTCCCCCCGAAAACCGGCATACCGGTTCCTTAAATAGAAAAGTCACAGATTCTTCCTGTTTACGTGGCGATTAAACACGTGATGCAAATCCACGCTACAAGGTAAAATAAATATCGATTTATCGATTGTTGATCAGCAAGTTATTTTATCTATATATTTTTGAGGCATTAACATTAGCTGAATTTTAAATTAGAAGCCTAATTTGCATGCTGGGCTTCTGCTGAATGTCTGGCGTAATAACGTTGGGAGACCACAACGGGATGATACATTTACTGAAATGGGTCGCAAGGCACAGGTTTCACAAAACAGGATGGGTATTTTAGAGCTCCTTGCACATACTGCATGCATACAAATGGTTTTTCTACTTTAAGAATAAAAGTGACATTCATGAGTTTGCAGGTTAGTGTATGAAATTGGTTTAATAAATGATTATTCAATTTCTCTGTATGTATCTTTGAAGAGGTTTCATTCAAGCCGTCAAACCACAAAAAGACATACTTGTAATTAAAAATAAACTGTGCAGGATATATATGAGAGATGCATATACTCAATATATCATCCACTGATGGCTAGAGTAAATAATCTTTGTCCTTTGATAATGATTTGGGTTGACTTTAATGGTATATGCGTTAAAAAACTATGCGTTAAACTTTGGGACGCTGCAGATTTTTGAGTAGCCTTAAAAACGGTGAGCTCACGCTGTGTATGCACCTTCGTAGAAAATAATTATTTCAAATTTTAGAATGCTCCATATTCTCTGCCAGAAACATTCGGTGTTGCAAACCCCTTTAATTTACTCTGCCACTCACACTTTACCAAAATTCTGTTGAGAAATATGTTTGAAAACACAGACTATTGTCCAACAAGTAGCCCTATTTATATCTGAAAAAATCCCAATATATATTGATAATCATCAGGAAAATCTTCTGATCATCGATGAGTGCAAAAGGCATCAATTCCAAGCCTAGTATTTTTCAGTTATAATGCCTGTTTTTCTTACATATAAAATAAATTATCTTCCAGCTAATGCAGTTAATTATACAGGGGACCTTATTTTTTCTTTTTAATCCATGTATTCCATCAATAAATATGATATTATATGGCATATATTATATTTGGTACATGTATATTGTTTAATAATGTATGCTATTTAGAAGTATTTCCATTGATTTCTAGAACATGTGTTAAAAATCGATACGGTCTCTTTAAGAAAACCATCCGTTCTGTAAAGTGCCTCTGTAAATGAGTGCATATAAACAGAGGACTCAGATGGCTTCTTTACCACATCCGTGCTTTTCGTGATTAGAAATAAAAGTTTATTTTTTGTTTTTGATCAACAATTGTCTGTAAAGAACAGAAAAGATATTAAAAGAGACATTTTCAATGAAAAATGATAAGAATAGTTTGGATCTCATCTTTGGACACACATTACATAGAACAAGTCAAACCAAACTTGTACTCTCAACATGCAGTGAAAGGATCTCGGTGCTGAACTTCTTTGCCACTATACTACTTTAATAGCGTGCGATTTGGTCTTAAACGCAAGTGAGAGTTGTAGAGAGTTGCGCATATGTTAAAAGATTGATCTTGGGATTTAAGAATCGATATTGAAATCGCAATGCATCGGAAAATTGCTATTTTTACCCAGTCCTATTTAAAAAAACAACTAGATTCTTATAAACTGCTACTGTAGATAATTAATTGTAAGGTATTGTATTGTGCTAATCTAATAATTAGCAATAAACAAAAATGAATAGGAGATATAGTGTAAAATGTAATGTACATTGTGAAGCTCTTGAGCTTTTGTGGTGGTGCAACACTGTAAAAACACAAAGATTGTTAAATAGACTGATGGAGACAGAAATAAAAATTGTTATTGGACAAAACTCTAAAGCTTTACTGGTGGTGGGATTGTGAATTAAAGGAATATTCTGTCTTTAATACAATTGATGCTATATCCACAGTATTTGTGGCATAATAACAATTACCCCAGACCATAATTTGAACTCATCCCTCAGTTTATTTTTAAGCAATAATCCACTATGGTGTCAAGTGGAAGTAAAAGCAAAAAAGTAATCCTTTGTATTTTTGTTAAAGTGTTATGTGAATTATTCACAAAAACTCTGTTTATTATTTGAGCTGTAAAGTTGTCTTAAACGTTTTGAGGTGGGACTTCTTTTCTGTGTTCAATAATGTTGAAGATATGTGTACAGCATCTGTGATTCATTAGTTAATGAACAGCTGTTTCTGCTCCCCATCATATTTTTATGTATGTTTTTACAAACTGCAGGACAAGTTGACATTATTTTCTGTGTCACAGATGCTGTACACATATCTTCAGCTTTATTGAACCCAGAACATTCCTCATGACATGACTGAAAATGTCATGTGTTTGTATGAAAAGTAACAGTGTAAATGGACATGCAAGCAATTTGTATGATGCAGTAAATATTTTCGCTCTGCCTGTTGGGAACTATGATGGCAGATATATCTGGGCAGTATGATGTATATAACTGTGGAGTTCAGTTGGTGAAACCAAAATTGAAAGAAACCAGGCTTGAGATGCTTTGAGACTGCACATGTCGGTGTGACAGTACCTGCGGAGTCCTGCGTCTGTGGGCATCTCCTCTGGAATCAGTTCAGCCTCACTCTGAGCGATCCGCAGGGCGAGCTCACGATCTCGGCGCTCTTGATTCAGCATGGCCTCTCGTGCTGCCTCCTGCTCTCTCTCCGCCTCCATCTGCAGCTCCATCTCCTCCTGACAGACAAAGCAACAAACGTCACACATCAACTGTTCATCACAAATTACATTTACTTATATGCACTTGGTAGAGGCTTTTATCCAATGCAACATACACTTTATTAGTCTATGTGTCCCTGGGATTCAAACCCATGATCTTGAAGTTACAAGCACTCTACTGGTTGGAAATGAACACTCGCCATTATGCAAATACAAATTTGGCAGTTGGCCTGTACATGGTTCAAAGGTGTGTAGTGTATGTTAAAATACAAAAAACATGTAACACCGCGGCTCTGTGGCAATATAAAACATTGCTCTGTTTGGCATTCCGACCAGTCTGACACAGCAACAATGGCTCAACGAATAATGTCAGTTTTGGGGTGAGACTATCATATAATAATAATAATAATAATAAAGCCCATATAAACAACCCCGTTGTTTTCCCTTCCGGTTGTTGTGCGTTGACGTTCCATGTCTCCGCGTATGTCTCGTTTGACTCTCTCTGTTCGTGTTCCCTGCCAGTCTGTCTGCTCGCTCGAGGTTACCCTGTTCTCTGTCTGTCTGTCTGTCTGTCTGTCTGTCCATCCGAGGTTACCCTGTTGTTCTCCAGTACTTAGCTTGCCTTTCTCCCATCGTGGCTTTTGATTTGTTCCAGTGTTTTGTTTCTTTTGTGCTAATTCAAATAAAAGCCGCACTTGGATCCACAGCCCCGTCTACCTTCTCCTATTTCCACACATCATAACAATATATATATTTTTTAAATAATTTAATTTTTTAAATTGGGGCATTGTTAATATATTGAAGTAATATTTTTTCTTGACCTATTTTCATCAACAGAATGTTTTGAATGAAACAGTTTGATTATTCTCATGCTGCAAATTTTTCGTCTCACCTTTGTTTTCGTTGACAAAATAATAATAAAAAAACCTTTATCAATTAACATTTTTGGCAGTATTTTCACTGACAAGATTAATATGAAATGGTGCACACCTTAATCTTGAGTATATGTGCGTTGATAGAGGAATCTAGTTCCAGCATTTGTTTACTCATTTCCTGTTTGCCCTCTTTGAGTCCTGTAACCACCTCATTCAACTTCTCCATCCTTGTCTTCAGGTTACGAGCTTTCACCAGCCCTTCGATACTAACAAACACACACATACACACAATTACATAAATAGGTAATATCATACGTTTAAAGATGCTGTAGAGTAATTTTTTGTGCTTGTGTTTTCCCAAGGTTTTTACAACTCACACTTTATGCACAGCATCATTTATAACCACAGAAAATAATGTGACTTGTCCTTCAGTTTGTAATAAATTAATGCAAAAAGGCTTTATAATAATGCATGTACTATGGATGTCAATAGGGCAAGTGTAATGGGGGGTTTAAACTCAGAAATGAGCAGCTTACATTTTTGTGAAAGTACTTTGTTTAGTAAAAAATGTGTGTTCTTGTAGCTGTAAAGTGCATTACTGATATTATTCCTAAGTGTTGCTTCACTAATAAGTGCTTTTTACAGAGATGTGGATGTGTCTGTGCATCATCTTAATAAAGTGAAGAACAGTGCAGATGAGAGAATGTGCCACTCACCGTGGTTTATGTTTCTTCTTGCACAGCCACATGCGAACGGTCTTTTGCATCTGGATGCATGCTTGAGCTCGATACAGTATCTTATTCTTCAATGATAGAGCAAGAGACACAAATCAAACAATCACTTCTATGAAAAATCATTAAAATGTTTCTCTTAAAACATTTCTTGAAGATTTGAACTTGTTGTGCACTATTCAGAATTGAAATGAGAATGCTGTTAAATTCAAATTTAGTTCCTGAAAAATGACTATATATTGAGGTAGCACACAGGATGCAGAATTGTAATTTAATTTAATGAAGTGGAATTAAAATGGAATGTAATTAAAAAAATTATTTAACTACTCTGCCGTAAATGTAGCTTATTATACACGCAACATATAGGTTATTTCAATGTTTGAATCCAATATGTATTTAATGTAAATTAAACGTCATATTTTATAAATCAACTCCCAGAAAATCTCCCAGAATGCTCCAATTTACTCCAGAATTTGATAAATATTTACTATTATAACGTTGTCTGAAATCAAAGTGGCGTATTGTGGTGTTGTCAAATAATTATTGTCAAATGGTTAATGTTTATATTTTGAGAAAAAAATAGATACATTTCTCTTTTGTGTGACTGTGTTGAGTTTCATTTAGTAAAATCATTGACATGGTTACTGATGTAACCTCCGTTCCCTGATGGAGGGAATGAGACTTTGTGTCGATGAGTTGACACTAGGGGTTCACTCTTGGGAGCCCAGACACCTCTGATCTTTGAGAAATGGCCAATGAGAATTGGTGTTGTTGGATTATAGATGCAGAAGAATTGAAATCTATATTCATATGACTTCAATCTAGAATTTTCAACCTTTGCAGTCCTGGAATTCCTCACCGTCATAAATCAAACAGCCCAGGCATCCTGATTGGTCAGAAAGGCCCCTCTGCAACCTGATCTTCCACACAGAGTTAAAGCAGACTTCTCTTTTGTAAGATTACAGGGACCATCAGATTTGCACAACTCTAAGATATTTCATCTTAATATAGCCTTGCTAGATAATGTTGAAAATCACTTTGAACTGTGGTAACATTTGTACCTGACAAATTAATGATTATAGACTGATGGAACTCTTTAAAATGTGTGTAGCAATGTGCAAACACCTATAATTGATAAATATAATCTTTAATACTGTATGATTTATCTCATTCTACTAAGAATGGTAACTATAAGGTTTAACTTGATAAAATATAATGATGTTTACAATCAATATGTTTTTCATATTTTAATACCTACACGTATAACATCCATAAAAACATGTCATGTTTAGTATGTAAACATTTGTTTGTGTATGAAGAAAAATCTGATGACAAAAAATTCCAGCTAGTTGTATCATGCCTCTTGTATCATTCACAAGATATAAAAGCTCATGATTAAATTTGCACTATTTTTGAGCAGGAAAATCTTAAGAGTCTGAAACAAAGGACCATAACTCAACTATCGGAAAAGACAGTTGACCATGTGACTTTGAAAAGTCACTTTTGATTGGCGCAGGACACCTTTGGGGGATGCAGCCAATCTCAGATCAAAAAGTTCCAAACAGGAAGAAGTCTCTTTCGTCTCTTCAGCTGTTTTTGCTCTCTTCGCTTCTCTTTGGCCTGTACTTCGTCTGGTCACTCTGCTGTCGGCCAGGTCCTCCCATGTGAGATCCAAGGGAACTCAGGACCAAGAAGGTGTGAGAAGGCCTCACTTCACAGCTAACCTCACCATTCATAAAGACAATACATTCGGTCACAAAGAGATCAAAACATCGACGGAACGAACTTTCGACCAAGTGCTAAGAACCTTTCCGAACCTTTCAAAGAACGCAAGGAAACACCACACAGACAAGCAAGTACATCTCCAATATTGTGCTCAAATTGCTGGTGTATTAATCAAATAATTTGGGTAATCCGATAGAAAATCGATGTAGACTCAAAGAAGGATGAAATGGTTCTTAAGGTATTGTCAACAGACCCGTAGAGATCATCTTCACTGTACTGATCAGTTATTTCACATTCTGTCACTTTTCACCAACCTGTCTCATGTAATCTATACATGTTAGATTAGATTTAGGTTTAGAATAGCAATAAAAATTGTCTGTGTTCAAAGACGACTTGACTGTGGTATATTTTGATAATCTCATCCCTGTTTCTGAAAGATTTCGCTTCAAAGCTGTACCTAAATACATGTAATATAATTTTCAATAAGCCATGAGAATAATTTCACTCCAATAAGTGAATAATCATAATTCACTTATTAAAGTTAATTCTGAAATTCAGAAATTGTCAGCTGATACAACTAGACATTGTATTACAATTTCAATGGTGGTAATCTATTAAGACAAATAATCTAGTTATTTGTTATTTATCTAATTAATAATGGTTGATGAATGTGACTAATTCCGTTATACATTTCATTACCTAATAAGGACAGCTCAATTTAGTTCATAGCTCACATATTTCGAGACCAATCAAAATGCAAATTACCCTACATACAATGGTGATAAAATGCGTGCAAAATTTTTTTTTTAACTGATTGAGTCCACATCTCTAAATTGTATATGTAATACCCTACAGTGTGTGGAATTTGCATGCCACTCCCCGGGACATATGAGTATAAAAGGAGTGCCGCTTGCACACACACACTCAGTTTTCACACTGAGGAGCCGAGACAAAGACCCGGCCATTTTAGTGGTTGGTTCAGTGTTGTGGCAAGAGGGACACGAAGTCTCATTCCCTCCATCGGGGAACAGAGTTTACATCAGTAACCATGACGTTCCCTATCTGTCACTCACTCGACATTGTGTCGATGAGTTGACACTAGGGGTCCCAATGGAAAACGCCACAAGAGCTGAACCGAGTTACACAGACTGGCGGTGCGAGATGGGCAGAACTCTGTGTGCCTCGTAGCCAGCACAGCAAGACTAACCCCAACACACTAGCAGGGATGAAGAGGTCCCCCTACACCTTGGGGAGTGGCTAACTGCTCAGAAGTTTAAGGACTGGCTGGACCAGCCGTAGCCTTCTCTCTATTGTTCTCCCCAAAAAGGGAAATTGTTCAGCTGGGGGCCATATATGGTCCATGTTGTGGGGTGTCCCTCCAAAGAAGAGGACACTGCGGAGATCACACCCGACCCCGAGAAGGGGGGAGGACTTCTAAGTGGAATACAGCACATGGTCTTACTGAGTCGAAGCTGAAACATGTTGTGCGGAGTGGCACTGTGGTAGGTCCTACCCAAGGAGGGGAGGAGTTACTACAAACACGGTGAGCAAGGACAGAGGGCCCTCTGCCCAAGGAAGATGTGGTTTACCGGCGGGGAAACCGTTTTGCGGAAATATACATCAAACGGGGTCACGTAAGGAGAAACCAGCACATGTGGAGCACTTACCTCAGTACGGGGGCCTAAGTGACGCATGTACTGGGGCGGTGGCGAGCCTCTTTGAAGGCTTGTCGGCCGCTGGGCTAATGAGGAAGAATGTCCAGGGTTCACACTTTTTTGTGAACGCAACTGGGAAAAGAGTGCACGTCTTCGCCTCAAGAGAGGGGAAAGGCGCTATGCACAAGCGGTACACACCCGGCCAGCTGACCCGAACTTACCTGTTTGTGTCACCTGATAACACACTGGAACAAACTGGCTCAACCCTGAGGTTATAAAACCTTGCAAAGGTGTTAGGTGTTGCCCAGTCCGCAGCTCTACAGATGTCTGCTAGAGAGGGGCCGGACAATGCCCAAGAAGCCGCAACACCCCTGGTAGAATGGACTCGCAGGCCAGCATGCTGGGCATGGTAAGCCATAGTGATGGCATCGATGACCCAGTGAGCGATCCTCTGTTTGGAGACAGCGCTTTCTTTCCACTGTCCACCGAAGCAGACAAAGATCTGCTCGGAGCTTCTAAAGCTCTGCGTGCGATCCAGGTAGATGCGAAGAGCAAGCATCGGACACAGCAACGCCAAGGCTGGGTCTGCATCCTCCTGGGGCAGCGCTTACAGGTTCACCACCTGATCCCTGAAAGGAGTCATGGGAACCATGGGCACATATCCCTGTCGGGGTCTCAGGATGACGTGAGAGTAAGCCAGACTGAACTCCAGGCATAGTTCGCTGACAGAGAACACCTGCAGGTCCCCTAACCTCTTGATGGAGGTGAGCACCGTCGGGAGGGTGGACTTTAAAGAGAGCACCTTTAACTCAGCTGACTCAAGGGGCTTGAAAGTAGCTCCCCAAAGGCCCCGAAGGACAATGGAACGAGGTGCGGCCTGAGGGGCCACATACACTTTCAAGGTGGAGGGGGACAGCCGTCCCTCCAACTTCTCTTGCAGGAAGCACTGATCCTAATGCGCATCTCTGAGGGTCTTCGCCTAGGGAAGAAAACCACTTAACAAAAAGACGCCACTTCAGGCCATAGAGGCGCCACGTTGAAGGGGGCCTGGCTTGAGTGATCATGTCAACCACTACAGACGGTAGGCCACTTAAGTCTTCTGCGTCCCATCCAGGGGCCAGACATGGAGATTCCAGAGGTCCTTCCTCGGGGGAATTCGCCAGGGGGGCTGTCGTGAGGAGCATGAGGTCTGAGATCCAAGTCTAGGAGGGCCAATATGGGGCCACTAAGAGGATCTGCTCCTTGTCCTCCCTGACCTTGCACAACATCTGTGCCGAGGGGAGCCCTGGACAGAGAGTACCAAAGTGGGCATGTGGGAGGATTCTGGGGAATCAAACAGGTCCTTTGCTTGGCCGAATCGACTCCAGATCAGGTGGACCGGTGGAGTCTCCACTCTCCCCTGAGCGTAACCTGACGTGACAGCGCATCAGCTGTGCTGTTGAGGTGGCCCGGGATGTGAGTGGCTCGCAGCGAATTGAGCCGCCGCTGACTCCAAAGGAGAAGAAGACGGGCGAGTTGTGACATTCTGCGATAGTGTAAGCCGACTTGGCGGTACATGGTACATGGAAGTACGCGTCCTGAACCAATGCTGATGCCGGACACTCGCTAAAATGCATCTCAGCTTTAGCATATTGAACGGGAGTCTGTGCAGACCCCGGTTCAGAACTCACAGGTCCAAGATTGACCACAACCTGCCGCCTTTCTTGGGTATGATGAAGTAGGGGTTGTAAAACCGCTTCTTCATCTCGGCTGGAGGGACAAGCTCTATCGCGGCCTTCCGTAGGAGGGAGGCGATCTCCGTGAGCATGGTAGCGCCGTTCTGCCTGTCTCAGGGGTGCTTTGAAGCCGTCTTGGGGTTCTTGGCGGCCGGCCGTGTGGAGGGTGGTGCCAGGCTCCATGGTAGCTCCATGCCGAGGTAGCTCCATGCCGAGGCTCCGAGGGGCAGCTGACTCTGCGTGGGTAGCACCCAAACACGTAAGACAGCGATTGTGGCTGTCAGAAGCGGAGAGATATCGACTGCAACCAGGAAATACACACAAATGTAAAGGCATCTGGAAAAAGACGCTTTCGTTTGCGACACTCTTTAAGTGGAAAATATACTCTTTTTATTTGTATGTATATATATATACCATAGGGAGAGGGTAGTGAGAGCGGAGGAGGAGGAGAGGTGGAGTAATGTGCCGTAGATCCAACAGCTTGGGAGAGAGAGAGATGAATGGAACAACAGGAGGAATTCAGCTCTGTGAATAAGTCTGCTCGGCTCCGAAGAAGATGTCTGAGAGTGTGTTTGCAAGCGGCACTCCTTTTATAGCCGTATGTCAACTCATCGACACAATGTCGAGTGAGGGACAGATAGGGAACTTCCTGTCATTGCAAGTCAAATTCCAATTCAACAACCTGTGTGTGGCTATTGTAGAAATGTTGATACTCATTGATCAGTAATAGTCATTACAGGGGAATGCCTCTGTGTCTGAGGGATGCAGAGGGGGAGGATCTGCTTCTGTCGGAAAACCTTGGGATAAAAGAGTATAAAATACAAGTCAGCCCTCCCTTTCTGGGTCCCACTCACGGCACAGATCAACTCCTGTGTAATGACCGGGTCCTTCTCGCAAGAATAAATAATTTTAAAAGACTGTTTGAGTCAGAGTGTCTCTTACGCAGTGATAATGGTTGGTTGATAATTTTTTTGCCACAACAGTGGCCAATTCAAGTCAGATTAGCGAACATGAAATGAAAAGAATTTTGCCAAATTTTGGCAAATTTTAACTTTTTATTTATTCCAATGTTTCATTTCTGTATTAGCTCTTTCCTTTATTTCTATATTTCTTTCCTTATATATAATAAGGAAGGGGTGTGCCTTTCACATTCAGGCATAGATATCGGCGAAGAGTTGCGATACAAAAATACATTTTGAAAAATTTATTTATTTGTAATTTATGAACATTTGATCCTCAAAACAGATCATGAAAGCTAATGCATTCTAGCTATTAAGATCATAATCATTAAAGGGAACTGAACTGTAGGTTACGTACGTTTAATAACTGACAGCCCACACCACTGCAGCTTCTTCCATCGGCTGCAGATAAGCCATTTATTGACACGTTTGACCAGCTCAGCCAGATGATCGGGATCGGACTTCATGATCTGATCAAACTCTGCAAACTGACACCAGATCAACAAGACAACAATCAACTCATCTATACAGTTCTCACTTATTGACTATCGAGGGCCTGTTTAATAATTATTTACTATTTCACCTCAAAATAAAAAAATTTAAAGTAATGCAAAAACCCCAATGAGAGAAAATTAAAGATATATTATATTATTTAAATTGTAAAGTACATTTATAAAATACAATAGTAAGCACCCATGATGGTAGTATACTTTAAAATCAAAATATTTTTTTTTTGTTGCATAAAGTAATATACAGTATGAGCTGGACATTTATTCATGAGACTCATCCTGTTAATAAATAGTAAAGATATATAATCACCTTTCCAGGTCTGACGAAAACCTTTGTCAAACCAAATTTATAATCATTTTCATTCAGGCCGAGAGCTTTGAACAAAGCCTGGAGAAAAACAACATAGTAAAAATCAGTTTTGTCAGATCTTGAAAGAGAAACATGTGACCTGGTCTGCAAAAACAATCCCAAAATAAGCGACTTGCCTCAACAAAACAACCGAAAATAAGCTACCACAATTGTTTTGCCTGGTTGGTGGGGTGCTTATGGAGGGTCTCATGGTCTTAAACACTGATCAGCATTAGATAACCTGTTTGGACTAAATGTCACGTTATGTGGGCAGATTATATTTTGTTAAACCTTGTTTTGTACAGAGCGCATGCACATGTTCTTCTGTAGTTAATAATGTTCTGAATCAACTTTATACTGCTTTATTAGGGATATTGGGATTAAAAAAGTGAGCACACACTCATTGCTCTTTACAAGGTCCCCACTGTTATGGAAAACCTGAAAATATCAGGGAATATTAAAAAACATTATAACACCAAAATAAGCCTATAACACATGAGAGGATGGTATGTGTGTGTGTGTGTGTGTGTGTGTGTGTGTGTGTGTGTGTGTGTGTGTGTGTGTGTGTGTGTGTGTGTGTGTGTGTGTGTGTGTGCGTGATCACTTTGTGGGGACCAAATGTCCCATAAGGATAGTAAAACCGAAATTTTGGCCTTGTGGGGACATTTGTCGTCCCCATGAGGAAAACAGCTATAAATCATATTAAATTATGTTTTTGAAAATGTAAAATGCAGAATGTTTATGTGATGGTTAGGTTTAGGGTAGGGTTAGTTTAGGATAGAATATAAAGTTTGTACAGTATAAAACCATTATGTCTATGGAAAGTCCCCATAAACATGGAAACACAACTGTGTGTGTGTGTGTGTGTGTGTGTGTGTGTGTGTGTGTGTGTGTGAGCGTATCACTTTGTGGGGACCAAATGTCCCCATAAGGATAGTAAAACCAAATTTTGACCTTGTGGGGACATTTTGTCGGTCCCCATGAGGAAAACAGCTTATAAATCATACTAAATTATGTTTTTTGAAAATGTAAAAATGCAGAAAGTTTTCTGTGAGGGTTAGGTTTAGAGGTTGGGTTAGGTTTAGGGGATAGAATATAAAGTTTGTACAGTATAAAAACCATTATGTCTATGGAAAGTCCCCATAAAACATGGAAACACAACATCTGTGTGTGTGTGTGTGTGTGTGTGTGTGTGTGTGTGTGTGAGAGAGTCACGCACAAAATGGCGTATGAGTACGTCACGTAAGATTTCCGGCCAGAGAGTATGACCGCGAATGTGGGCGGAGAGAAGCCGATTAATGGTGTCTGCCGTTTACAGCGTGTCTCCGCTTGCACGATAACTTGGGGACAAAGCTGAGCTTTATCACAAAGTTATCTACCAGCCAAATGTTTGTGAGGGGTTTGCGCGTGTGTGTGTGTGTGTGTGTGGTTAGTACGACAGAGAGAGAGAGAATAAAGTGGCGGCGCTGAAGCCGGTTTCGCGATCGTGGGAGAGGAGGCAACTGTTAGTTTATCACTCAAAGACGTGGTGAATGGCTTGTAACCCATCCCCATTGAACCCATGACCTTTGGTACTTTAATGGATAAACACAGTGTGCCGGTCTCATCCGCGATGGCGTAAATACACAACAGTCCAAACGTGGTTGGATTACAACACAGCAAACTCTCATTTGTGATGTATGTTACATTAATACCTTGAGTATTATTAGCAACAATGAGCAGACTCGGCGGTCCGTAAACTGTACAAACAATAACTTAATCCACAAGAATAACACTCCTAAATATCCTATCTCTGCCCAGACATTAACCTCTTACTTCATCCGTCGTTTGACTCCGACTCGGTCCCTCGAGGCTCGGGTGATGACGGGAGGCCGTTTTCTCGCTCTGTCGGCGGGCGGTACGGCTGCTGATTGTCGGCGGGCTGGCGGAGAAATCAGCGACATCAAGTTGACTGAAGAGGGAAGGGAATTCTTCTTTCTTCACTTCTGCAGGCAAATGGATGAAGATTGCTCGGCGGTCTGCTTCGGATCCATTACATTGGAACTCAGAGTAATCCCAACTCGTCCAGCGAGATAGAGATTGTATGGCCGCAGTTTCAAGTTGCACGTTACTTCCTTGTGCAACGAGGCAACACCCGAGAGCAGCGATGAGCTACATCTACGTACGGCACACAAAGTCACTGGAAGCAAGGTACAGAATGATTTTCGAGGTATTTCTACTCCTGATGACATCATAGTTGAGGTGCGTTCTGTTGAGTGCCTCATCCAATAGGAATTGAGAGTTCGATCCTTTGGAATTTCACACAATTGTAAAATGAGCAAGGCTTCTTGGGATTTGTAGTCAGTTTTGTACTCCCTTTGTTTGATTTTGGCGTGGTTTTTATCAGCAAGATTTATGACTTTGTTTTTGTGGCCTCAGTCAGGCTTTACGACTGTGTTAGGCCTGCCTTTGTCTTGTATCTGAATACATGAGGCCCAACAAACATAATTCGATTTATACCTTCTGCTTCCTTAGTTGGTAATTGCCATCCGCACAAATTTTGTGGCCGTGTTTGTACCATTATCTTATATGTATAATTTCTTACGTGAATTTAGTACTAAAACAACACAACAATGCTATGACTCTATCAGCAGGTCCAATTCATTATTAGTAAATAAAGCAGTAAGTCATTCTATGCAGTGTTAAAGAGATTTTACCATAGGTAAAGAGTATTCTCAAGCATCTTATTTCTGTTGCAAGGTGGCAACAACAATGTAATTCAAGACACAAATGTTCAATAAACAGCCACATTAATATTAATAATTATCTGAATAAACAATAGCAATTTGGTGCATTAATATACAAGAATTGGTCACGGTTGTGCGTTTAAAGACACTTTACAATGCTTCGAACATGGAATCAGAATTTAGAGTCAAAAATGATCATAGCATTCTATGAAAAAAAGTTTGGAATTGGAAGACACATATTGCATGCGTGTGTGTGTGTGTGTGTGTACCGTCTCATAGCAGACTGCTCCAGCAAAATGTCTTATGATGAAGCCCTCATCATCTCTGACATTCCTGTGCACAGCCAGCTTGGATTTCCTGGGAACCTGTGAGACGAGACATTTGACAACAAAAGTTAGAGATTCTTTCAAATTTTTAAACTTTTTTGTCCAACTTACAGTGCATTTACGATATGCATTTCATGTGTGCTCCCTGGGAATTGAACCCATGACCTTGGTGTTGCTAACTGAGTTACAAAAATCTCTGACCTAAACTACAGTGCAATGTTGAAATAAGATCAAGTGTGCAGTGTGACTCACAGTCAAGCGGAAGTGTTCCTTGTGTTTGTTGTGGATGGTTTCAGTAAAGTGCTGGTCACTCGGTTGAGGTAGACGATTCTCTTCATCCAAGATATCCAAGATGCCCAATAACTTTGACTCCACCAGGTCTGGATGGGAGACAGGTTTATACACACATTAAGCCCATTTACTGTATGTCACCAAAACTTCCCAAGATCTTTTGCAACAAACAATTGGTCGCTTCATTTTGTGCTCTGTTTTATTGGAATTCGACAGAATAAATAACAGCAAGTACTAGAGAAGGAAAGTTTAATCTAGGCACATTTTTATGTTGGATTAAAAAGCCTTACCTAAAAGTTTATAAAGTCTTCATTATAGATTAAGTGCCAAGAAAAAGTATGTGAGCCCTTTGGAATTAGACACAATTCTGCATTAATTATTCATAAAATGTGGCCTGATCTTCACCCAAGTCCGAATAATAGATAAACACAATCTGCTTTAAGTAATGACAAACATATAATTGTAGTTTTCATGTCTTTATTGAACAAGTTGTTTAATTTTTCACAATCCATGCTGAAAATGTATGTGAATACCAGGGCTTCTGACTTCTAAAAAAGTTAATTGGAGACAGGTCTTCCAGTCAATAAGTTGCGATTGTAGGTTTTGACTTTATAGGTGCTCTGTTGTATAAAAACACTGCAATCTGGGTACTGACAGATTATGAACTTCTTAAGAAGCCTGTGAACCATGCCCTGATCAAAACAAATGTCAGAGGAACTTTATATAAAACAGAAAGAAATATTTAAGAGAAAATATTCTAAAAGATCTGGATGTTCACCAAATTGTCTATAAATGGAGGAAATTCAGCACTATTGCTAGATTGCCTAGGAGTCAGTGTCCTGCACCGTTCACCCCAAGAGCACAACATGAAGTGCTGAAGGAAGTGAAAAATTACCCAAAAGTAACAGCAAAAGATCTGCAGAATCAGCAGGACGAGACGGCGCAAAAAACAGCGGAAACAACATAAAATACTCCGTCATTTTGGGGCATACAGATATGTGTAAGACATCTTTAGAGACTATAAAGGGTCTACTTTTATTTGTGTACACTCACAATAACAACAAAACCTTGTGTTTTTGTAAAATAAAGAAAATAAAAAGGGTGAGCTTACAGCAATCTCTATGTTCATGAGCATATATCTGAAACACGTCACAAAAATGAACTGAAACTCTGTGAATACTTATCACACAAACATGAAACATATGTCTAAAGAAAGCTTAAAATGTCTACTTTTAAATAAAACAATTCAAATTTAATACAAATATTCTCCTACAATGAAATCTGTATGAAACAAAGCGATGTACAGTTTCTCCTGGCTCAGCCAATTATCCCTAATGTGATCACACACACGGGCAGAGGGCGCTATTCATACGGTAATGTGCTGAGACGATCAATGCAAATGGTAAACGCCCCCGACTGTGCCTTAAAAAGCATCTAGTTCATTCAGTACGAAAGATCGCAAGATAAACAGGCAAGGAAACTCCTGGATAGTGACGAAGAGTTAACATTTTCCTCAGAAGAAGAGCGGGACTCTGATGAACATTTGTATTTTGAAGAGAGACTTGATCCAGCCGAGGATACAATTTCGGACGCAAGTCATTTAGTTTTCATTAGTTGACATGCTATTTTATATAAACATGTACATATTTTACTAGTGGGACTGTTTCCAGACTTGCCAGCCAGGATTCAGAGTATAGAAATTTGAAATTTGTCCTAATAAGCTAGTTATAGTTACATTTAACTATGAAAAGCAGGTATTTAAATTGTATGCTGTATGATATAAATATGAAAAGTAATATGATATACAAATAATATGAATGTTTAGATTATATTTTATCTAGTGTTTATGCTGACTCATTACCATCAACAAAGCTTGTGATTTCAAATATATGTTCAGGTTAAATGAGTAAAATGCACTTTAAATATGCCCATATTAGAAAATCAGGATATTATAATGATTTCTGATGGAAAACTTGATTTTGATCATTAAGTCTTTCTGTGACATTCCTTAGTGATAGGCCCAGGGGAGGGGTCTTTGTCTCCTCAGGTGTGAAATACATCCATATTTATGATCGTTCACGCATCCTCGCATATGACCTTTCTAACACTAAAAGTGTCTTGCAAAAGTTAAATTACTATATTGTTTTGTATGAATGAGTAATCAGGATGGTTTGCACTTCGTTTGTAGCAAAAACTCAAGGCTACAAGATCCAGTTCTCAAAAGTCTTGTGGAAAAATGTTGAGTATGTGTTATATGCCCTTATTTCATTGACTTAACATTTTTGCTTTTTCAAAAACCACACATAAACGTTATTTTCTCAAAAATACAAACATGTACACACATGTTGCTCACATATTATTGTAGCCCAGTTTGTGCTGAATACAGTGTTATCAGACTTTAGCCATTAATATGTTTTTAAGCAACTGAAAAAAAGCACAAATGTCAAGGCATGTCAAAACTTCTCCAGGGCCCAAAACACCCTCAGACCCCAGAGGGTTAAAGAGGAAGAAAATGTGTTTTGGAATGGCCAAGTCAGAGTCCAGACCTTAACTCAATTTAGATGTTGTGGCATGACCTGAATAGGACTGTTCATGCAAGAAATACCCGATAAATATTAATGAACTAAAACAAATTTTTAGGGAGGAATTGTGTAAAATCCCTCCTCGGTGATATACAATGCTGATCAACAGCTAGAGGAAATGTATTGCTGAGGTTATTGATGCTGAAGGATGCTGAACCAGTTATGAAATACAGGGGTACACATATTTTTTCAAGCATGGACTGTAAATAATAAAACATGTTCAATAAGTAATTTGTCATTACTTTAAGATGATTGGGTCTTCGTCTGTTATTAGGACTTAGGTGATGTTCAGACCACATTTTATGATTATTTAATACAGAAATGCAGGTAATTCCAAAGGGTTCACATACTTTTTCTAGCCACTGTAGATAGACAGACACAAAGATAATAACAGCAGTGAATATGCCCAATAAAGTCGGTGTAGTTTTCTACAGAACTCAAGAAATAGGACACTGACCGATACAGTCCTGATTATCCACATAATGAACTTCATTCACTCCTAGCCCTTCTCTCTGATACAATTCCTGCTCCTGTGAACCAAACACAAACATCAAACATCAATATCAATACAGTTAATTTTCTTTTTACAATGAATTGTTCTGGCTAGTCTCACTAACATCACTTATCATTGTTAATCTGTGGACCACCAGTACATCACTCTGGAAACATTTTAAGCTTGTTTTGGGTGATTTTAGAAAGCCTCACTCTCACACTTTAAAAAAAATAAAAGATTATTCATAGTAATCCAATTTGTGGCGAATTTGCATATCATGCATAAAAATGATACAAAACAGTGTAACTATTCTGTTGCTAGAGCCATGAAAGCAGAAGTTTTGTAACACATTCACCACAATGTAAAATACATGGATTTTTCATTGTTGTTCTATGTTGTTTTTAAAACTTTTAAAGACATGTTTATTCCATTACATCAAACTTTTTTGAAAGAATGCCCCCCATATGAACACCCCCCAAGTGCTTAAATCAGTTGATTCACCTCTTTGAGGATGCATTCATTAAAAAACTGCTGCAGCTTCTCATTACAGTAGTTGATGCAAAACTGCTCAAAACTATTGTGTTCAAAATACTCTGAAGATAAGAACAACAAAAAAGTTTTAAATTAAAAAGGGCTCATATGATGAGGAATCAAACCATGTGCTCTTTCTGGCTGTGTGTAATAGCACCTGCCCATGAAGAACAAATTAATTATTATTATTATTTTTGAGCAGCACATTTCAACACACATTGTTTTATAAATCTGTCCTAATGTAATGTAGCTTTGCAAAGAGGTTGCTATTAAAGGCGATGAAATGGTTGTGAAAAACTAAAATGTTCACGAAAAAATGTATCTTGACAAAACTCAAAAAAATTAATAAGATCACATATATTTTGTGGGATATTATTATGTGTGGCCTTCAGACAATACTGATTATTATATATTTAGATCTCATATAAAGGCTCCCATAAAACAAATTCAAATGATTAAGCAAATGGAAAATGCCAACAATAATACTGTTGGACAGGAGACTGAGGGAGAGTTTGATGGTGATCAGTGAAGAGAATGTCATACCAAAGACGGCGATGTCCAGCACACCGATGAAATGAGCAGACAAGTCGAACGGGAAGCACTGGTTAATCCTGGTGACCACATGATCAAACAGACGGCTGTAGATGGCTTTAGCTAAAGCATCACGAGCACTACTGGCCTGCTCCACGCTCAGAGGAACCCTGAAGAACATAACAAACATCTGATGTTTCATATGCTGTAGCACCTTCAATTCATTACATCTGGATTTATACATTTAGCAGAAGCATTTGTCCAAGTGATTTACAGTGCATTCAGTGCATATACATTTTATCAGCAGTGTTCCCTGGGAATCAAACCCATGGCATTCCTAGTACCATGCTCTACAAGTTACAGGACCACTCACTCTTCATTAATTTATCATTCGTCCATTACAGCACTATATCTTCTGAATAACATGTTGTTTTGTACAATATCCCTCTTAAAATCAAGATAGAAATGTGAAAATTGGATATCAAGCAGCTCAGTCCAGTTCTTCATTACAGGGTGAAAGGAAACCAGCAAGTGATTTGCTCTTACTTGATGACTGTGCCTTTAACGCCCCCTGCAGTGGTGAGCATGACTCTAGTGGTCAGACTGACCCTAAAATCTTCTTCATCAAGACCCAAGAGCTCAGCACAGAACTCTAGTGACTGACTGCAGGCCTTCTTAATGTTACAGCCACCTGAAAACACACAAACATTTGGGATCTGGTTACAGTATTGGTGCAATCTACAGTACATTTGTGCCATTTAAATGTTTTAAATTTTTTTTGCATTTATACTCTACACTGGACGCGGGCAGCGCGTTGCATCTAGGGTTGACTCCTATGAAGTTATAAAATACGGGACACTCTCTCTAGAGTTGGGTGAAGTTTTGGGGTTGTTGCCACTTGAAGTTTTTAGACAGTCCCTTACCACAGCCACCACACTTGTAGCACATTTAAGTACAATGTGAGGACTTTTCAGACAGTTCCTAACCCATGTATGCACAATTTCCAACGAATCAAGGTTAAATTAATAATCTTTAATGATTTCAAGGTACGCCATCAGACCAGTGGCGTAGCCATGGGTGTGCGAGGGTGTGCAAATGCCACCCAAAACATTAACTTTGACACCCAAATAATTTTTTTCTTTTTCTTTTAATGCATAGTAATAGGGATGTAAAAATGCTTCCATGTGATGATGAACATTTGACACATAGATTATGGAATCCATCTCCGATAAAATGCACTGTCTTGCAACAGATGTGGAGTGCATAACTGAAGGAAGTAAGCTTGCTTGTTTATGCTATGCCAAGTTCGGATTTCTCCGCCATTACTCATTACTTTTCAGCACTCATTATATAACTCAAGCACATTTCTATAATGGCATTGGTAACTTTTGCTCTTGTGCGATGCTGCATCTTAAATTATCTGCAATTAAAGGTGTT
This sequence comes from Xyrauchen texanus, assembly GCF_025860055.1. NCBI lineage: Eukaryota > Metazoa > Chordata > Actinopteri > Cypriniformes > Catostomidae > Xyrauchen > Xyrauchen texanus. The sequence continues at coordinate 37,996,661 of NC_068303.1, forward strand.
AGTGCAAAACAAATTTTTTGAATGACGAGCCATTATCAGCAATATGTTTATCTCCTGTTCATTCCGTTTCATTTTTTCATTTTTCTGCAAAATGTAAAAAACAAACACACAAATTGATTCATTTTTTAAAAAGTAAAATTCTAGGTTTTATATTTTTTTGTTTCTCCTCCTCCTTCTCAAAACAAATATGTAAGAGAAAAACGAAAATCTAATTGACAAAATTTTATTGACATAACTCTTCTCTTCAACACTTTCAAAAGCCACCAGCAAGGGAAATAAAGATAAGAGACCTAACAAATTTTACGTGGGGTAAAATGATGTGACTATTAAGATGATAAATAATAGTATAGTAAATATCAGAGATTATAAAGCAGAGATGGGCCACTTCTTACTTCACTTCGTAGCTAACGATCAACGGATGTAGAAAGGAAGTCCCGTTTTACAGGTAAAAGAGCCAATCACTTTTAGATACAGACATCTCCTGTCAATCAACTCGACAGGTCGCATTTTCATTAGCTATACATATCGGGAAAAATTAGTTTTTTTTTTTTAGCGTAAC